>NC_066884.1:30219444-30354294 GCF_022985175.1 Labeo rohita | reverse complement strand
ATAGTACAATCGAGAAGGAAACACTAGCGTTGTTGATGGCCTTACAGCATTTCAAGGTTTATATTGGCTCTAGTTCTCTCCCCGTAGTCATTTCCACTGATCATAACCCGCTAGTTTTCTTGGCCCGAATAAAGAATTCGAATCAACGAATCATGCGCTGGTCATTGTTTGTTCAGGATTTTAATCTTGAAATTCACTATAAAAAAGGCAAAGACAATGTACTGGCGGATGCATTATCTCGGCCATTTGATCTTGAATAATCTACCTGTGGTAGATTCTTTGTGTGTGGGAGTGTTATGAGAATGATTGTTTCTTTTTGATATTTTCCTGCATTGCACTGTGTTGCTTCTATTCTCTCTTTTTTTCTCATAGGTTGAATGACGCTGGGGTGTTGGCGTGTTATTGGTCGCTCGATTAAGGCGGGGTCTTTTTTTAAGGAAGCCAGTTGCAAGCAGCCGGCGAGCTCATTGTTGGTGCAAACGTGTTCGAGTTCGGAGCTCCTGGATTCCTCCTCCGGCCGGCGGCCAAACCAATGTTTAACACCAATGCTTTGTGGCTAAAAGTTAGCTTTTATTCCTTGTTAAAGTTATAGCACACCTTGTGAAACAGAGCAAAGGGGTGTCCTGCTTTTTTCTTTTGTGTAAATCTGTTGGGCTTTGTTTTTGGTTAGGCAGTTAGGTAAGCTGGCTGTATTTTATTTTTTCCAATGTAATTAGGTTACTTAGTTTCTCTTTTTTTCCTTTCTAGGTTCCTTTTGTTTGTTATGTTGGCCTGTGGCCACCCCGAAGAGATGCTCTTTATGTTTCACGTCTAATCTCTAATAAACATCACAATTTTTTTGTATTTAACTGGTGTGTTTGTTTGGTCCCTGACCGGAGTGATTTGGGAATCCAGCACCACAGCCATTCTTTTAATTATGCCCTTAACGTACCCTAGACGCGGGGCGTAATAATTACCTTTTGTAAAACAGAACTTAAAATATACTTTGAAACCCTTTAAGATCCCTTTCAGAGATCACAAAATAAGAAGCTTATAAAAACAATAAAAAATCTAAAGCTTTTTAAATTTATGTGACTGCATTTTATTTCTTTTTCTTTCTTTCTTTCTTTCTTTCTTTCTTTCTTTCTTTCTTTCTTTATTTATTTATTTATTTATTTGGTTGTTGGTGGTGTTGTTCTGTTTTGCATGCTTTGAGATGTGCAACGTTGCCCTATGTTTGCCTTGTGCTTTTGTGTGATCATCAAACTGAAAAAAAAAAGTTCCATAAATTAAAAAGAAACAAGACCGCTGTTTTTCTTAATGCTACTGTCAGGCATTCATCACAGCCACCTCTACCTGCCATGTCACCAGTAGCACCGCCCACTCGTTCATCATCACCTGAATTCTAATTATGTTCACCTGATCCTCATTGAGCCATGCCCTATATAAGACACTCTTCTCCAGTTCCCCTTTGTCTGGTCTACCGTTCACATTGCTGATGCTAGGACAGTCAGCTAAGATTACCTAACTACCGTTCCATCTTGCTTTCTGTCATTTACAAATCTGTTAATAAAACTCTGGTTTGGTTTGCTACTCACCTCCCGTCTCATCCGTGTGTGTGTGTGGCAGCTACAAATTAAAGCACAGTGTTTTATTTTATTGTGAGTGTACACAAATAACGGTAAACTGTTTACAGTTTCGCTTGTATCTCATGTATAAATTATTTTTCAACTTCAGCCTCACTAAAATAATTTTTCTTGCCACTCGCCATTCTCAAACAATGGTTTTCGACGTTGACTGATGCTCTTTTATATGCTAATGATATTAATTAGCGGGTGTTTACGAGACAGAGATCTGACACCAATCAGCTGCGCACAATTTCAAGATCTTTTGCGATTTATAAATATCACATCTGGAATAGAGGCGAATGCATGTGGTTTTTTTGCGGACGTTCGTTTTCTCTGAATCGCACTTATGCACTTTTGAGATGATCTTAGAACAAATTTAGGATGATTTATACTTTTTATAAATGAGGCCCCTGATTCTTTCCATCATTATCATCTGTAAAATATGTTTAGGAGAATCAGGGTGTCACGTTATAGGAAACAGAAACACATCATACCTGCAGCCGCTTGACAAACACACATTCACACTGCTGTGACGGGATTCACTGCAATAATACTGAACTCCTTTATACTGTGATCAGCTGTTACAGTCAAGTCAAGTCACCTTTATTTATATACCGCCTTTAACAATACAGAATTGTGACAAGGCGGCTGTACAGTATTAAATAAGAAATAGTACATCAACAATGCCAAGGGCAACAATAAACACTCAATTTTCAAGTAAAGATAATTAATCAAATACAATAAAATAAATACAATATCGTGTGAAGAGAAAGTGTCCCCAACTAAGCAAGCCAGAGGCGACAGCGGCAAGGAACCAAACTCCATCGGTGACAAATGGAGAAAAAAACCTTGGGAGAAACCAGGCTCAGTCGGGGGGCCAGTTCTCCTCTGGCCAGACACAGAGGACTCACCAGGTGCCCGTGGTCTTGTGCCGACAGCCGTCTAGATAACGAGGTTTTCACTGGGGATCCGTCTCTGGGGCTCATCTAGTCGATGTGACATTCAGGGCTGTAGAGGTTGTATCTAGGTGCTGATCCACCATCTGGGCTGGATACGGACTGGATGCGGGGCACTGCAGTGACCATCTGATCTGGATACGGACTGGATCTGGTGGTTAATGTGACCTCGGAATAAGAAAGAAACAGACTAATATTAGTGTAGGTGCCATTCTTCTGACGATGCACTGAGTACATCGGGTGTTATGGGAAGTGTTCCCGGTTCCGGTTGACCTAATTAATGCAGCCTAACAATCCTTTAACGGATGTGAATTATAGGAATATATTGATGTGTTATGTGTAAGCAAGGTTAAAGAGATGGGTCTTTAATCTAGATTTAAACTGACAGAGTGTGTCTGCATCCCGAACAGTGTAGGGTAGATTGTTCCAGAGTTTGGGTGCTAGATAAGAAAATGATCTGCCGCCCGCGGTTGATTTTGATATTCTAGGTATTATCAAATTGCCAGAGAACGCAGCGGACGTGAGGGACTATAATGTGATAAGAGCTCGCTCAGCTACTGAGGAGCTAAACCATTCAGGGCTTTATAAGTAATTAGCAGGATTTTAAAATCTATACAATGTTTAATAGGGAGCCAGTGCAGTGTTGACAGAACCGGGCTAATATGATCATACTTTCTGGTTCTAGTAAGAACTCTAGCTGCTGCATTTTGGACCAGCTGTAGTTTGTTTATTAAGTGAGCAGAACAACCACCCAATAAAGCATTACAATAATCTAATCTTGAGGTCATAAACGCATGAATTAATGTTTCAGCATTTGACATTTAGAGCATAGGTCGTAATTTAGATATATTTTTGAGATGGAAAAATGCAGTTTTGCAAATACAAACTCCAATTATTCTCAACATATTTGGCTGATAATGATGATGAAAACACTATCATAACCTGATGAGTAAGAGACAGGGATTACAATTTTTTCAATTCTTAAAACTTTTAAATCTTTTTAACCCTCACCAATGATGTAATCATCAGAGAAATCACGTTTTGAAATTGAACAGTTTCTTAAATATATATTTTAAAAAGTGTTATATATTTTGCATCATATTTGACTCATATGGCTTTTATGGCTCATATAGTCTGATACAGTGAGAATATGGAGGGTAAAAACAGCCCCCGTTTAATTCAGAGACTCAAACTGAGCAAAAATATAAATTTGCTGCAGATGCTATTTATATGAAGAAATTCTGCTAATTGTAATGTAAATCAATGAGATCTTTATAACAGTACAGTCGATACTGACATAAAATGATCTAAATATCAGTGGTCACTCTATGTGTCCAATAATATTTGTGTTTAAGATGAGATTGAGATGATCCAAAAATATAATGCAATGCAATCCAATGATGATTGAGAGATGAACAAATAAACATTCAAAAGATGTGTGGTGTTTTGGAGGCTCATTCCTCCACTGAGGAACAGTGAAAGTAAAGCTTCTGAAAACAAACATTCCTCAAAAGATCCTGATTTGAGACTCTCTGATTTTTCAAAAAAAAAAAAAAAAAAGATTCATGAAGCATCAAATAAAGCCAAGCTGCTCCAGTTCATCTGGAAATATGACTACGGTTATTCTGATGTTTACTTGATAAAATCTGTAAAGATTTGACAGCAAAAAGACAATTTTAATTGATAAAAAAAACCTCTCTCAATTATCAATCAGATGACAGAAGGCATGGAGTAAATTCACGATGCTACGTACTATTGAATCACGTCGAAAGGTCACAGGGAACGTAGGCAGAACTAAGAAGACTAACAAAGTGCAAGTAAAATGCTGTTTGCAAACAAAAAGGTACAATGATGTCCTCCTCTCAAGGTGTAGGAGAAAATAAGATGGAGTTTTTCGCCATATTCTACCTTTTTGAGTCAGAGTACACAGATGATGAACTTAGACATGATTCGTAGTAGTGATGGGAAGTTCGGATCATTTTACCGACTCGGACCTTTGAGTCTCGTTCAGCAAAATGAACGAATCTTTTTTCGGGTCATTTCGTTCATTTTAGCAAAATATGTTTAGCAAAATAAAAATGTTACTTGTTACTTCCCTAACACATCTACTGTTTACACAACGTTGATCACACTACAAACAAGACAAAACTATAATGCTAAGAAACAGAAAAGATTAATTCATTGTTTACCTGGGTCACACAATAAAGTTTCCCAGGGAATGCATGATAATTTGTATCTTGAATGCACTGTTGCTTTTGATAAAAATGCATCGGTGTAAATGTAAATGTCACACTCACCTGCTGTTACAACATAGACATGAAAGGTAAAATCAGCTGAGGTTAATGAATCTAGAGCACAAACACTGACTGGTTTGGTGAGAGTCATTCATGCAGTCAGACTAGAAATCATGGTCTGTAATTAATGAATTCCCTTAAATGAACTAATATTACACATCTCTTTGAGCAGTGATGAATCTGTCCTCTGATAAAGTCACCAACATTCACACTTAAAACCATTCTTCTCTGAACTCTAAATTGTTGTGTATATGCCTGATTGTTCTTTTTTTTCCACAGTTGGACTTGCATTTCTTTAGGTGTTTACTTCTTACTACACCCATCAGGGCCTGTATCGGGACAGCCAGTCATATACTAATGTTAGTCCAGATTAACTGTCTGAAAGAGGTCACTAGATTTAGGTGAGCCAGTTAAAATTGAAATGAACTCTATTCTCTGACAGAGATTCACTCTCCTACACCCAAGAACAGAAAGCAGGAGGCAAAGTGAAAGTAAACAGATTTATTGAATAAATGCAGTTGTGTGTTTGTTGGCACTGAATAGGTGCTGAATTGGAGAATCAGCAGTCTGACAGTAGACAGTCTGATGTTGTAGATGTTCATCATCTCAGGTGGAGATGATTACAGAGAAATACAAATACAAATCAATGTATGTTGTCACAACAGAGCCTTTACACAATGCAACATTACACACTGACAATGTCAATGGGTTGATTTTAAAAAATGCAGAAAAATTATATCTGCATAGTAACACACGTGCACCACAATTATTCAAAATTTAAAAATTTAATTCTATTCTTTCCAGAGTAAAATTGTTTAAGTTGGCTTTTATATCTTTATGAGCTAATGCAACAGCAATAGTGTTAATATAGTCACTGATCTTCTTATATATAAACCGTTTATAATCAACTAGTTCACAACACTTAGAATGAAAAAGTGAACAAATATATTTCATATTTTCCTTAGTAAAATTATATTTTTTTAGTTGTCTGTTTATATTATTTGTTTGTTGTTGTATGAAACTCTCAAACTCATGTAATGAACATGGATTACTAGGAAATATCATTTTTATCTCAATTCCTACACATGGATTAATTTTCTTAATTTTTTTTATTATATCTCTTTTGATATGTTTTTGCTCTTTATCTCCCAGAACATATTTATATTTTGATTTAGGATATTGTTTTTTAACTTTATTTATTAATCTCTCAATATAAATAGAATCTTTATCATTATTACTCATTGGTAGTTTTACCATTTTTTGTATTGTTTCTGCTATACTTCCCGTTGCACCATAAATGTCCTGGAAAGTAATAATAACATCTATATTATATTTATCATACATTTCTTTAGAGAAATTAGCTAGTTGAGTCATACAAGGACACAAATTGCCTTTTATGCCAAAACAGGGACTATATTTTGTAAATATATAAATAGTTTTTATATTTTTCTTTTTCTTCATAAGCTTAATTTTTTGTTTTAAATGATGTATGCATTGATATTCACTGTGATGTTTAACATAATATTTTCTAATCTGACCAACAGTTTGTGGTATAAAAGGTCCTTTTAATATAAATGTTTTATATTCTATTACTGCAAATGCAAACTGACTGTTAAAATCAACCTTTTCATTGATTTTAAAGTGCTTTATAAAATATGATATTTTAGAAGACATGCTTTGATTAATAGGAAAAAGCTTATTTTTAAGAAAAATATTAAAATTAAAATAATAAGGAAAATTTAAATTCATTCGATTAACTACTTTTAGTAAATAAAACATCCTGCAACTCAAATCAATAAAATCTATAGTGTCTTCTCCATTTTCTTTTATCCACCCCTCATCCAGCTTCTCTCCATCCTGCGAAAACTCCTTCATCCTGAAAAAAAAAAAAAGAGTGAAATCACATGAATAAACAAATTATTGTAGATTATATTAATAATTTCACACAGTTGATAACCGTATATATAGACAAAGAGAGTCTTGGATATAGCATTAAGCATTAAGTTTTTCATCTTTTATAATTAACAGATTAATCTAACATTTTGCTGTTATTTCTGTTATTTACGTGTAGTTTTCTTTGCTTTTTTTAAAATTAGATAATAAATAAAAAGAAAAGCAAATAGAGTAGAAAAAGAATAGAGCAAGCTAGTGTTAGTGTTAGGATTTGGATTTTTTTTTGGCCAGCTGTGTTTCTCTTTTTTTTTTGTGTTTGTGTCTGTGCTTGTGTGTTTGTGAATTGGTGTGGCCTGGGGCATGAATACGCACTCCTCTCTGTGGCTGATTGCTGAATGCGAAGCACCTGTTGCCAATCAACTCATCTGCCTCCAGTATTTAAACCCTGGGTCTTCAGTCATTCTCTGCCAGATCGTTCAGTTTGCCTATGTGGTACTACGCTAAGGCCAGTCTTTAGACCAGTTTTTGTGTTATGTGTTTTGTTGGAGTTCTAATTTTATTTCTCCTGTGTTTTAGACCTAACTCCACTTGCATTCATCCTGCCATCTGCCTGCCACGCCCGACAAACAATCTACTCTCTCAGCTCTACCAACGCATCTTTGGCCTGTTTTGTTTCCAGTTCACTTCAGCCATTAATCTTCAACAGCAAATGGGATATGGATTGTGTTGCTTGACTTCTGGCAATAAATTAATTTTATTTGCATCATTTTTAGTCTGTGTTCTGCTTTTGGGTCCAAAATTGTGTTTGGTTACAACAGAACGATCTGGCCAAATTATGGACCCAGCAGAAACAGATCCAGTTCACAAAGCTCTCTCTGGTCAAGGTGCACTCCTGGGACAGCATGATCTTCAGCTTCGGAATCTAACAGAGAGTAACCAAGTTATGGCAGCTCAGATTTCTCATATGAGTAGTAAACTAAATGAAATCTCTTCTCTGCTTGCTCAGTGGTCTACCAGTGCTCAGTCCAATCAACCCGCTTCTGCAGCCCCACCAGTACCATCTCGTCAGACTGCTCATCCTTCACGTGAGGTTCATGTTCCTGATCCTGAACCATATTCTGGTGACTTGGGAAAGTGTAAGTCCTTTTTGCTTCAGTGTTCTTTAGTGTTTGGCCAGCGGCCACTGACATATTCTACGGATGAAGCTAAGATCTCTTATATTATGGGACTGTTGCGAGGAAATGCGTTAGCATGGGCCACGGCTGTTTGGGACAGTCAAAGTGCTCAATTTAATTTTTCCTCTTTCACTGCTGAATTAAAGAAGATTTTCGACCATCCAGTTCATGGAAAGGAAGCGGCCAAGCGTCTGCTATCTCTTCGTCAGGGTTCCAGAAGTGTGGCTGAGTATTCTGTGGAGTTTCGGATTATCGCTGCAGAGTCTGGATGGAATGATGTATCTCTTCAGGAGCTGTTTCTAAATGGACTCAGTGATCGGATTAAAGATGAATTGGCTGTTAAAGACAGATGTGACTCACTAGATTCTCTTGTTTCTCTCTCCATAACTTTAGATAACCGCCTCAGAGAATGTCGCAGAGAAAAGGTTAGTAATGCTAACTCCTCAACCTTTCCTCGTTCCACTACCTGGTCTCTGGCTAAGGATGTAACTGAATTACCATCTAGTACCCATGCTTCTGCAAACCCTACACCAGGAGATGAACCCATGCAGTTGGGTAGGGCTCATCTTACACCAGCTGAACGCCTTCGGAGATTAAAGGCGGGTGAATGCATTTATTGTGGTAACCTGGGCCATTTCCTTGCCACTTGTCCTCTTCGGCCAAAAGAAAGGGCTCGCCAGTAAATGAGGGGTTACTGGTGAGCCAAACTACCTCTTCCTCTGTGTCTCCTCATCGTCTGCAATTACAAGCAAGTTTGTGTATTAATCAGAAGTGTCTTCCTTTGTTAGCTCTCGTGGATTCTGGGGCCGATGACAGTTTTCTTGATGCAAAATTTGCTTCCCAGGCTGGAATTCTCACCGTGCCATTGGACTCGCCCATCTCAGTTAATGCATTAGATGGAAAATTCCTGGCACAGATCACTCATCGTACAGTTCCCCTACTTCTAGTTCTCTCTGGTAATCATCGTGAGTACATTCAGCTAAACATTATTTCCTCTCCAATTTCTCCTCTGGTTTTAGGACACACATGGTTGAGACTTCACAATCCAAATATTGACTGGTCTTCAGGAAAGGTGGTGAATTGGAGTTTACCCTGCCATTCCTCCTGCCTGCAATCTGCCCTTCCACCAGTTGAGGACATTCTACCTGTTTCCATCTCAGAACCTCCTGATCTGTCTATTATTCCTTCTGAATACCATGACCTTGGTGCTGTTTTCAGTAAGGATCAGGCCCTTACCCTGCCACCCCACCGTCCATATGACTGCTCAATAGATCTGCTTCCTGGAGCTCCTCTGCCTACTAGTAGACTGTACAACCTTTCTCGACCTGAAAGGGAGGCTATGGAAAAATATATCCATGATTCCCTAGCTGCTGGTTTAATTAGGTCCTCCTCCTCTCCCCTTGGGGCTGGATTTTTTTTTTGTGGCAAAGAAAGATCACACGCTACGCCCCTGTATTGATTTCCGTGGTCTCAATAACATAACCATTAAGAACAAATATCCCTTACCTCTTATTAACTCAGCATTTGATCTCCTTCATGGAGCCACTGTGTTTACTAAACTGGACTTGCGGAATGCTTACCATCTGGTCAGAATAAAAGAAGGGGATGAATGGAAGACTGCCTTTAACACACCACTTGGACATTTTGAATATCTGGTGATGCCCTTTGGACTTACAAATGCTCCAGCAGTGTTTCAAGCGTTGGTCAATGATGTCCTCAGAGACTTTCTTAATCGCTTCATATTTGTATATCTGGATGACATTCTAATCTTCTCCCACACCCTCTCTGAACACATCAGCCATGTTCGTCTAGTTCTGCAAAGGCTTCTCGAAAACAAACTGTTTGTAAAAGCGGAGAAGTGTGAATTTCATGTCAGTTCTGTCAACTTTTTGGGATATGTGATTGAGGGCGGGCAGGTGAAGACGGACCCAGAGAAGATCCAGGCAGTGATTGAATGGCCAAAACCTATCACTCTTAAACAGCTGCAACGATTTTTGGGCTTTGCCAATTTTTATCGCCGTTTTATAAGGGATTACAGTCGTGTGGCAGCTCCTCTCACTAGCCTCACTTCTTCTTCTACACCTTTTAAGTGGACTCAGGAGGCTGATCGGGCCTTTGTCAAATTGAAAGAATTGTTCACCTCAGCTCCTGTGCTTATTCAGCCAGATCCCTCCCGGCAGTTCATAGTGGAAGTGGATGCTTCGGACTCTGGTGTAGGAGCTATTTTGTCCCAGCGTTCGGTCACGGATCAGAAACTTCACCCTTGTGCTTTTTTTTTCTCGTCGCTTGAGCACTGCTGAACGTAATTATGATGTGGGGAACCGGGAATTATTGGCAGTGAAGTTAGCCTTGGAACATTGGAGACATTGGCTTGAGGGAAGTGAACAACCATTTTTGGTATGGACTGACCATTAAAAACTTGGCCTACATACAAACTGCTAAGCGTCTAAATCCTAGACAGGCACGTTGGGCCCTATTTTTCAGTCGCTTTAATTTTTCCCTCACTTATCGCCCTGGCTCAAAGAATGTTAAACCAGATGCACTTTCACGACAGTTTGTGCCTGAAGAGGAACCATCGAGTCCTGAAACCATTCTCCCTTTTTCCTGTGTGGTTGCCGCTATCACTTGGGAAATTGTACGTTCCAAGGTTCTCCAGTGGGCCCATGCTTCCCGGTTTGCCTGTCATCCTGGTTCCTGTCGCACTCTAGACCTCCTTAAACGACATTTCTGGTGGGCTACTATGGACAAAGATACTCGAGAATTTGTCAATGGCTGTTCTGTGTGTGCACGTGGGAAAACTTCACATCTTCCCCCGGCTGGTTTGCTTCGACCGTTACCTATTCCCAGTCGCCCCTGGTCACACATTGCTCTAGATTTTATTACTGGACTGCCTACCTCACAAGGCAACAACACCATACTTACTATTGTGGACCGTTTTTCTAAAGCAGCGCATTTTGTGGCTCTCCCTAAATTGCCCACAGCTCGTGAGACCGCTGACCTTCTTGTCCAGCATGTTTTTCGTCTTCATGGCATTCCTCTGGATATTGTCTCAGACCGTGGGCCCCAATTTACATCTCAAGTTTGGAAAGCCTTTTGCCATGCGCTTGGTGCCACTGTAAGTTTGTCTTCGGGCTTTCATCCTCAGTCTAATGGGCAAGCAGAGCGGGTTAACCAGGAGTTGGAAGCAGCATTACGGTGTGTGGCTATGAATAATCCCTCGTCTTGGAGTTCCCACCTCACTTGGATTGAATATGCTCATAATTCCCTGTCCAGCTCAGCTACTGGTATGTCTCCATTTGAGTGTTCTTTGGGATATTTGCCTCCTTTGTTTCCAGTACAGGAAAATGATATTGCTGTTCCATCAGTTCAAGTCCATATCCGTCGCTGCAGTAAGATATGGAGGGAAGCCCGGTCTGCCCTGCTTCGTTCATCTGATCGGAATCGCCACCTTGCTGACCGTCATCGAATTCCTGCACCCATATACCAACCAGGTCAGAAAGTTTGGCTTTCTTCTAAAGACATTCCTTTAAAGACAGATTCTAAAAAACTTTCTCCTCGTTATCTTGGCCCTTTTGAAATTGAGAGAGTTATTAACCCCTCTGTTGTCAGACTCAAACTGCCTAAAGCTATGAAAATTCATCCCTCATTTCATGTCTCTCAGTTAAAACCAGTTAAGGTCAGTCCACTTTGCCCTCCAACCAATCCCCCTCCTCCCGCCCGGGTTGTGGATGATAATCCTGTTTACACAGTGAGACGACTGTTGGATGTCCGTCGTCGGGGACGAGGGCTGCAATACCTGGTAGATTGGGAGGGATATGGACCTGAGGAGCGGACTTGGGTGCCCCGCTCCTTCATCTTGGATCCCTCTCTTATTAGGGACTTTCATCAAGCCCACCCCAACAAGCCTGGCAGGTCGCCTGGAGGCTCCCATTGAGAGGGGGGTACTGTTAGGATTTGGATTTTTTTTGGCCAGCTGTGTTTCTCTTTTTTTTTTGTGTTTGTGTCTGTGCTTGTGTGTTTGTGAATTGGTGTGGCCTGGGGCATGAATACACACTCCTCTCTGTGGCTGATTGCTGAATGCGAAGCACCTGTTGCCAATCAACTCATCTGCCTCCAGTATTTAAACCCTGGGTCTTCAGTCATTCTCTGCCAGATCGTTCAGTTTGCCTATGTGGTACTACGCTAAGGCCAGTCTTTAGACCAGTTTTTGTGTTGTGTTTTGTTGGAGTTCTAATTTTATTTCTCCTGTGTTTTAGACCTAACTCCACTTGCATTCATCCTGCCATCTGCCTGCCACGCCCGACAAACAATCTACTCTCTCAGCTCTACCAACGCATCTTTGGCCTGTTTTGTTTCCAGTTCACTTCAGCCATTAATCTTCAACAGCAAATGGGATATGGATTGTGTTGCTTGACTTCTGGCAATAAATTAATTTTATTTGCATCATTTTTAGTCTGTGTTCTGCTTTTGGGTCCAAAATTGTGTTTGGTTACAACAGTTAGATTTTTTTTTTTTTTTTTTTTTTTTTTTGTTAATTGAATAATAAATAAAAAGAAAACAAATATATAGAATACAAAAAGATTAGAATAGATAGTGTTAGTGTTTTGTTTGTTTGTTTTTTAAGAAAACAAGCAGTTAGTAAATTAATACCATTAGAACAGAATTAGAATAGAGAGTGCTAGAATTAGAGGGTCAAATAAAGATGTCTTTTTAGCTGATTCTTGAGGATGGCTAAGGACTCAGCTGCTCAGATTGAGTTGGGCAGGTCATTCCACCAGGAGGGGACATTTAATGTGAACGTCTGTAAAAGTGATTTTGTGCCTCTTTGGGATGAACAATAAAGTGAAGTTCATTTGCAGAATGTATGCTTCTAGAGGGCACATATAATAAAACAATATAATAAAACACAAATACATGTATGTGTGAGCGCTGTGACAAACTCAAACTCAAGATATCGTGTTGGTGTTACATTGGTCATATCCATGTGTGTAGTTTGGTGTGTATGGCTAATTAGTTTTTGTGTAAAGTTACTATGCAAAAACACCAAAAGTGTTAAAGTAGCTTTTAAATTAAGTGTTTGCTTTTGCAATGTTTTGCATGTTGCATGCATGTTTTGTGGTTTTCTGTGTAGAATTTAGAGAAAAGAAGCCATAGATTCAAAAACTGTGTAAGCAATTTTAAAAATAAAAAATAAATCAACGTTTTTGCGTGAAGTGCAACGGTGCTGGACATTGTAGTCTTGACATAAAATACAGATGAGGTCAAAAGTTTACATCCCCCTTTCAGAAGAAACATTAAAATGTTAACTATTTTACCAAAATAAGTGGGATCATTTAAAATGCATGTTATTGTTTATTTAGTGCTGACCTAAATAAGATATTTCACATAAAAGATGTTTATATATAAACCACAAGAGAAAATAATAGTTGAATTTATAAATAAACAATAACATGCATTTTGTATGATCCTTCTTATTTTGGTAAAATAATTAACATTTTAATGATTCTGAAAGGGGGATGTAAACTTTTAACCTCAACTGTATGTACTTGTGTGACCTTATGGACATTTTTGTCTTTTTCAGCTTTGTTTTTTTTTTTGTTTTTTTTTTTTGATCATTTTGTTAATGCCAACTGCATAAAGTTTGGCACAGGTGTGTATTTTTATTTGAAATTTAATATTTCACCCTCATTTTCCATTTTTCCTTGCCCCCTCGGATTAAGTTCGCCCCGTATCGACCCACACCTGCCTCTCTGACTATTCTAGTGTCTTGCTCCATATATGCCTGTTTGCTGTTGTCCTGACCCTGCCTGTTCGACCATGTCTTTGTCTCGTCTTGTAAATAAAAGCTTGCATTTGGATCCGCTTGCCTTTTGTCTCCCTCTCCACATTACAGAATACTCTGTCACACAAGGATCTAGCATCTTCACCCACGGACACAGTACGGGTATGGACACAACCCGGATTCAGTCTAAAACAAGGACCACGTACACTAGAACAGCACATCCGTGAATTCCTGGCCATTTTTAACCATTCAGATCTCCCGGACTTTATTATTATAGAAATTTTCTGTGATGGTATAAATCAGCCATTAAGGGTGAGGTTGAGACACGAGGGTCCGCGTTCATCTCTAGCTGCTTTCTTGGACTATGCTTTGCTCACTGCGGGCTCATCGTTTACCATGGATGTCACGGATGAGGAACGCGACATCCCGGTAATGCCAGCCGCGCAATCAGCTCCCATAATGGTGGCTACAGTGGAGCCTGTTCGCAAGATGGCGGCCGCGCCGGAGCACACTCATGCAATGACGGCGACGGCAGTGCCCGTTCACAAAATGGCGGCTGCGGCGGTGCGTGCTCATGTTATGAAGGCGACGACGGAGCCCGTTCACAAAATGGCGGCGAAAACAGAGCTCTGTTACGTCACAGCTGCTACCCCTGAGCCAAGCAAAGCTAAAGCTGTGTTTCCAGAGTCAAGTGAAGTTGCAGCTGCATTTCCCGAGTCAAGCCAAGTTGCAGCTGCGTTTCCTGACTCAAGCCAAGTTACAGCTGCTGTTCCAGAGTCAAGTCAAGCTACAGCTGTGTTTCCCGAGTCAAGTCAAGTTGCAGCTGTGTTTCCTGACTCAAGCCAAGTTACAGCTGTTGTTCCAGTGTCAAGTCAAGCTACAGCTGTTGTTCCAAAGTCAAGTCAAGCTACAGCTGTTGTTCCAGAGTCAAGTCAAGCTACAGCTGTTGTTCCAGAGTCAAGTCAAGCTACAGCTGTTGTTCCAGAGTCAAGTCAAGCTTCCGAGTCAGGTCAAGATACAGTTGCTGTTCCAGAGTCAAGTCAAGCTACAGGTGTTGTTCCAGAGTCAAGTCAAGCTACGGCTGTTGTTCCAGAATCAAGTCAAGCTACAGCTGTTGTTCCAGAGTCAAGTCAAGATACGGCTGTTGTTCCAGTGTCAAGTCAAGTTACGGCTGTCGTTCCTGAGTCAAGCAAAGTTACAGCTGTCGTTCCCGAGTCAAGCAGAGTCACAGCAGTTGTTCCTGAGTCAAGCAAAGTCACAGCAGTCGTTCCTGAGTCAAGCAGAGTCTCAGCTGTCATTCCTGAGTCAAGCAAAGTCAAAGCTGTCGTTCCTGAACCAGGTCTAGTCACAGTTGATCTTCACGAACCAAGTCAAGTCATCGCTGGTCTTCACGAGCCAAGTCAAGTCACTGCTGATCTTCACAAGCTAAGTCAAATCACTGCTGATCCCCATGAGTCAGGTCAAGTTACTACTGATCTTCACAAGTCAGGTCAAGCCACAGCCGGTCTCTATGAGCCAAGTCAAGTCTCAGTTGATCTCCACAAACAAAGTCACGTTCCAGCTGGTCGTCCTGAGTCAAGTCACGTCCCGTCGGACCGCCCAGAGTCAAGTCATGTCTCGTCTGACACCCCAAGGTCACGGCCTGTCATGATGGCCAGCGTGCTGGACCCACCACTAGTGTCAGTGCGGGCTACAAACATCCCAATGGCATCAGCTCCTCCTAATCAAACCATTAAAGAGGTCCTGCCACCTGCTGCAGCTCTTCCCTTAATGGCGGTTGCCATTTGGTGTGTGTGGGCTGCACACTGTGCTCCTGAGGTCACGTCTGTTCACAAGAATGCCCCTGAGGACTCGTCTGTTCACAAGAATGCCCCTGAGGACTCGTCTGTTCACAAGTCTGCCCCAGAGGTCTCGTCTGATCACAAGTCTGCTCCAAAGGCCTCGTCCAACCACGAGTCAGCTCCAGAGGCCTCAAGCTGTGCCAATGCCTCCAGAGGTGTCAGCATTAGCTGTAGAACCTCCTAAGGAGGCGGCGTTCTTCCATGAACTCACTGCCGAGTCCTTCCACGAGTTCGCGCCAGTGCCCCTGGAGGTGGCAGCTCTGGCTGCAGGACCTCCGAAAGGGGCAGCCTTTCCCTTTGGACTTTCTGCCCATCCTGTCACGGCCATAAGGGCCACCTATGAACTCTCTGCTTCTCTCCTTGTTCTGCTCCACCCTGGAGGGCTCCTGAGCCTCCTGCTCTGCCCTGGAGGGCTCCTGCACCTCCTGCTCCACCCTGGAGGGTTCTGCGCCTCCTGCTCCTCCCTGGAGAGCTTCTGTGCCTCCTGCTCTACCTCCTGCTCCGCCCTGGAGGTCTCCTGCGCCTCCTGCTCCACCCTGGAGGGCTACTGCGCCTCCTGCTCTGCCTCCTGCTCCGCCCTGGTGGGCTCCAGCTCCGCCTGCCCTGCTGGTCCTGCCTCAGTCGCCTGGTCCTCCACAAGGACCTGGTCCTCCAACTCTCACCCTGTCTCGCCCCCGCCCCACCGCTCCCCTAGACTGTTGGTGCGTTGGAGCATCTGGAAGCCGCTTTTTGGGGAGGGCTCTGTCATGAATCTGGTCGGTGACCTTCGGTCCGCTCACCACCAGATGTTGCTCTCGTCTTGTCATATCACATAGACTGTTACACTACACCCCGGACTACATATCCCGTCACCCATCGCGCTGATTGAGTCAGCATCTGTGGCCAATCAGGCGTGCTATATAAGCCCTGGACCTTCCCCCTGTGAGTCACAGAGTATTGTGGTTCCCTATCTGTCGTACACTCCGAGTTGTGTTGAGTTAGTGTACGACACTAGGGGTCACTCTTGAGAGCCCAAACACCTCTGACAGTTTTGAGAAAGGCCAATGAAAATTGGGTGTGCAGATTTGCATAGCTGGCCACGCCGCGGACATCCGGGTATAATAGGGCAGCGTGTGCATCTGCTCACTCGTTCTGTTCTTCGGAGCCGAATGCAGCGTCTCTGCGTGAGATGCAGCAACATTCACCTCTCTCGTCGTTGGATCTGCAGCACAGACAGCGGTCTCTCCCTCTCTAGCACAGCCTGTGTTGTGAGAGTCCCCTGGGTGCGTCGACGGCGATCTTGAAGAGCAATCTTCCTTCTAAAAGGGTGATTTCTCTGATAGAGCTGGCACGGTAGGATTGTGTGTTGGTTAACATATCTTTCCCTCCGTGTCATCCTGGTTGCGGCTTACCTTCCCAAACGATCGACACGACCGTTGTGTTCAGTGTTGAGTTATGCTCACGCTGATGCAGCGCTTGTTGTTGACTTATGTTTTGCTTGCGAGAGCTCGATCATGGACGTGCTTGCTCGTCAGCCACGTGCTTTACGTGAAGCCGCGGCTCACTCCGACTGCTTCCCACTCCGGTCCTTCTACTTTCGGGTACGAGGCCGTTGCGATGTGCATCGGTAAAGAGCATTAGGAAGCAGGGAAGGCTCTGCCGGGTGAAAACCCCGCAAACCTCTCGCTCCTCGCGTCCCTCGATCCAAACAATCAACACGACCGTTGTATTCAGTGTTGAGATTCTCACGCCGATGCAACGCTTGTTGTTGATTCATGTTTTGCCGGCGAAAACATGACCTGGGCGCATGAGCCGTATGCTTACGTTCCCGCCTGCTACCCGCTCCGGTCCTTCTACTTCCGGGTACGAGGCCATTGCGATGTGCGTTGGTGACGAGCATTACAAAGCAAGGAAGGTTTTGCCAGGTGAAAACCCCGCAAACCCCTCGCTTCGTGCGTCCCTCGATTGAGTTTCCGGACAAGTTTGTTAGTCTGTCTCAGTACAGCTGACTTTCTTATTCAGAACTCCTAATTGGGCGGAAATGGTTAGCGCCAGCATCGCTAAGGAAGGGCGTGAACTATTTGAAAGCAGAAACTTCACCTGAGCAAGCCTCTACGGGGGACTGATTCTCAGTTTGAGGTGGATGCTAAAAAATGGCGGCCGTGCCTGAAATGGGCAGCCAAGAAGGGGCTGGTTAATAGACATCTGGGTAACGACCTGTACGCTCGTTTTCAGTGTCTGTTTCCCGGAAGTGCACGAGAAGTCGGTGAAATCGCGGAAAGCCCATTTAAAAAAATGGTCAGAACGTGTTAAACCAACTTCTCCTCCTTCACCACTCTCGATGGGGGTCCAGCGAGGGGGTTTCAGAGGTTCCCCCAGGCGGAGGGGACGATTGCAGTGTACTCCCTGCTAATCACCGCCGCTTGTGGGATTCCTTCCAGAACTCCCGTTCAGGGCCTGTAAGTTCTTCCGGGCAAGGCTTACATGGCTTCTGGACAGGCTGCATCCGCCTTACATACCACGGCCATCCTCTGGGCGTTCAGGCCATGGCGTTGCGAGCTCAGTACGAGGGTGGTTCCAACCTAGAGCTGTGAGTCGTGGCGCACGCTCTAGGAAGGGCGATGTCTACTTGTTGGTCCAGGAATGCCACCTGTGGCTGCACCTGTCAGAAATGCGAGAAATTTGAAGTCCGCTTCTTACCCCCCATTTCCCAGGTTGGTCCTTCTGGCAACACCGTGATAGAATTTGCAGCGAAAGTCCTTCACGGTAGGAGCAGACAGAGCCGCGGGTCAGGGCTCTGGCCCTCTACCCCCGACTACTCCTGTCTGTTCGTCGCCACGGACGGTCCCCTATAGAACTCCTGAGGCCCCGCGACAGCCGGGCCTCCGTCCTGACCGCCCAGCAGTCAGAGATCTTGTGGGAAGGTGGCAACACAAGCTTGTCGCTAGGCTTGCTAGAACCCTCGTTAGGCTTCTAGTTCTTCTCGGGGATGAGAGATGGATTCGGTACAAACTCTGCATAATGGCAAAGACACACCGCGCTCTTGGGGCTTCATCTCCAAACACGGTGTTCTCTGCCTTATTCAGCCACGACATTCCCATTCCAGGTACGTCGGGTATAGTTCCCTGAGACCTGACCTAACCCTAACCCTTCTCAGAACTACCTGACTTGGCTATGCAACTCAGGTTGCAAGGCATCCGCTAAGGTCTACGGCATTCTCTTATAAATCGACTCAGGGCAAGAATGCTATGGTCCCTTCAGTGGAGATCGCAGCCCCCCTGGGAAGGGTGCAATAGATCCTATTCCCTCAGCCAAAATGAAGGAAAGGGTTTGCCGACCCCTACTTCATTGTACCAAGATGGGTGGTTGACTCATACCAATCTTAAAACAGAGGTTTTTGAATCGGGCCCTTTCTCAAGCTCCCGTTCAAACATTAGCCCTTGAACACACATTCCTTGTGTGTCAGGGCTTAAGATTGGTTGATGGCATTGGACCTGAGCGACACGTACTATCATGTCTTGATCCTCCAAGACTCTGTCTTCGAGATCAGGCTCATCAGTACAAGGTTCCCCCTGCGGCCTATCCCTGCCGCCCTGCGCCTTTTACGAAGGTAGCGGGGGCTGCCCTTGCCCCCCTCAGGGAAGTGGGCATCCGCATTCTCAATTATCTTGACGACTGGCTATTCCTAGCTCACTCGTGGGATATGGGTTGCGTACACAGGGACATGGTTCTCAACCATTGGCCCAGTTGGGACCTCGGGTCAACTGGGAAAAGAGCAAACTCTCCCCGGCACAGAGGATCTCTTTTCTCGGCGTAGAGCTGGACTCGGTTAGTATGTCTGCGCGTCTCTTCCCAGAGCGTGCACAGTCAGTTCTGAGGTGTGTGGCAACACTCCGATGCGGTCAGCGGTCCCCCTAAAACAGGTTCAGAGGCTCCTAGGGCACATGGCATCCTCAGCCGCAGTCACGCCGTTGGGTTTGATGCACATGAGACCGCTGCAGCACTGGCTTCATACTCGAGTCCCCAGGTGGGCGTGGCATCAGGGCACATCCCGTGTGAACATCACACCATCGTGTTGCCAGACACTCAGCCCTTGGACAGACATTGTGTTCCTATGGTCAGGTGTCCCCTTGGAACAAGTGTCCAGACGCATCGTTGTCACCACAGATGCTTCCAAGATAGACTGGGGTGCCACCTGCGACGGGCAGGCAGCTTCTGGGGTCTGGACAGGCCCCCGACTGTTCTGGCACATAAATTGTCTGGAGTTGTTGGCAGTGCTTCTAGCTCTGAGGAGGTTCCGGCCTAGGATTCGGGGCAAGCATGTGTTGGTCAGGTCCGACAACACTGCGACTGTGGCCTACATCAACCACCAGGGCGATGTACGCTCCTTTCGCATGTCACAACTAGCCCGCCATCTCCTGCTCTGGAGTCAACACAGACTCAAGTCTCTACGTACCACTCACATTCCGGGCGGAACCAATCGTATAGCCGATTCCCTGTCATGACAGGTTTTGCTCGGAGGCGAGTGGAGGTTCCACCCCCAGTCGGTCCAACTGATTGGGATCGATTCGGCCAGGCAGAGATGGTTCTCTTTGCCTCACCGGAATCCACCCACTGCCAGTTGTGGCATGGTCTGACCGAGGTCCCCCTCGGGTTAGACGCACTAGCACACAGTTGGCCGAGGGGCTGGCTCAAGTATGCGTTTCCTCCAGTGAGCCTCATCGCACAAACTTTGTGCAAAGTCAGGGAGGACAGGGAACAGATTCTCTTGGTGGCCCCCTTCTGGCCCAACAGAACCTGGTTCTCAGACCTGGTGCTCCTGGCATCAGCCCCTCCCTGGCGCATTCCTCTGAGGGAGGACCTCCTTTCTCAAGGGAAGGGTACATTCTGGCACCCGCGCCCCAATCTTTGGAACCTCCACCTATGGTCCCTGTACGCGACCAGGGGGACTTCAGAGACCTTTTTCTTCAGTGGTAAACACACTTCTACAGGCAAGAGCCCCCTGACGGCTGTATGACTTAAAGTGGCGCATCTTGAGAACTGGTGTTCTTCCCACGGGAGGGACCCATGGAGCTGTGGTATCGAATCAGTGTTATCCTTTCTCCAAAAGGGCCTGGACAGGCACCTATCTGCATCTACACTCAGGGTTCATGTCGCAGCCATATCAGCTAACCATGACCTGGTGGGCGGCAGATCGGTGGGGAAACACGATTCGGTATCAGGTTTCTGAGAGGAGCTCTGAACCCTCCTCGGCCGCTCCATCTATCCCCTCTTGGGATCTTGCTGTGGTTCTCCAAGGTCTACAACAAGATCCAATTGAGCCCCTTCAGTCAGTCGAACTCGATGCTCTCTCCTTAAAGACGGCTCTTTTTGACTGCGCTCACTTCCATCAAGAGTGGGAGACCTCCTGGCCCTCTCCGTGAACAGTTCGTGCCTGGAATTCGGACCAGCGGATTCTCACGTTGTCTTGAGACCCCGGCCTGGATACGTGCCCAAGGTCCCCACCACTCCCTTCAGAGATCAGGTGATGACCTTGCAAGCTATTCCTCTCAGGAGGATGACCCCAACCTGACCTATGTTATGCCCAGTCCGTGCCCTGCGCATCTACATGGAACAAACTCAGCCCTTGAGATGTTCGGAACAGCTCTTGTCTGTTATGGAGGACAGCAGAAGGGGAAAGTTGTCTCCAAGCAGAGGATCTCCCACTGGCTGGTAAACGTGATCTGGATGGCCTACCGGGCCAGAGGCCTACCCTGCCCTCTGGAGGTAAGAGTCCATTCGACTAGGGGCGTTGCTGCCTCGGCAGCCCTTGCAAATGGGGCCTCATTAACAGACATCTGTAGAGCTGCAGGTTGGGCTACACCTAACACATTTGCCAGATTTTATAATTTGCGCCTGGAGCCAGTGTCACCTAGAGTTTTGAACACAAATTCTTGACTCTGCACACTGGCTGGTGTAGAGCTTGCCTAAAGCGCTTCCCCCCCCCTAACGGTGATTACGCTTTGAGTCTCAGTAGGTTTCCTGAACGCGAACCCTGGGCACCATTCCATCATTGGCACTCCTGATGTAGCAGAGTTTGGCGGAGGAACTCGTTACGAAATCTCAACGCAAGGTATGGTTACTTCTCTAACTCTTGGTTGGATTTGTACCCCATATGTAGTGGCTCCTCATGTAGTGGCCCCATGTGTGTATTTTCCACCTATAACTCCTGTGGTGCGGTGTTTTCCCCTGAAGACAGGTTTGTCTCTAGGGCCTGAGTCAGGTTGTCTCCCTGGGTGTAAGACCCACCTCAGGTCTCATATTTAATGATGTCACTTTATACCCCCCCCTTTTGGGCAGGTTGTGAACTCCGTAGTGCCTTTCCTTCGGGAAACCGGCACTTCCCCAACGTTCTCAAGACACTCAGCCGCTCCACTGAGGAAGGCCCGGCTGCGGGACACTGCTGTAACAGGTCAGTCTTGGACATTGGATGGTCACGACGAGGTGAGCTGCACTTACGTTAACACGTTGCCCTGTTACACTTGCGCTTATCACTCGTGACGCGGCCAGACATGTGGCGTGTTTTTACGGGGACCCCTAGTGTCGTACACTAACTCGACACAACTCGGAGTGTACGACAGATAGGGAACGTCTCGGTTACGTATGGTAACCCTCGTTCCCTGATGGAGGGAACGGAGATGTTGTGTCTCCCATGCCATATCTCTGGTCCGCCTCTGAGTGAGCTGAGACACTCGGCTCCTCAGATCAGAACGAGTGAGCAGATGCACACGCTGCCCTATTATACCCGGATGTCCGGGGCGTGGCCAGCTATGCAAATCTGCACACCCAATTTTCATTGGCCTTTCTCAAAACTGTCAGAGGTGTTTGGGCTCTCAAGAGCGACCCCTAGTGTCGTACACTAACTCGACACAACGTCTCCGTTCCCTCCATCAGGGAACGAGGGTTACCATACGTAACCGAGACGTTTATAGTGTAGTTATTTCTGTGGCATTTTCATTGTAGTTTCCTAGGCTCCTGAGTTTCCCTAGTTCCTGAGTTCCCTAGTTCCCTAGTTCCCAAGATCCTAGTTCCCTGTGTTTAGCTTTCTCGCCTGGCCATTTCGTCTCGTCTGTTTCGCCGCCTGCCTTTTGGACTACTCACTCGTTTTACGAATTGTTCCCTCGTTGTTATTCCCTGTTGTCCTGACCCTGCCTGTTCGACCATGTCTTTGTCTCGTCTTGTAAATAAAAGCTTGCATTTGGATCCGGTTGCCTTTCATCTCCCTCTCCACGTTACAGTAGGTTTTTTTGTTTGTTTGTTTGTTTGTTTTTTAAGATTTATATTTAGCGTTTTATGCCTTTATTTAGTATAGTTTTGACAGGAACTGAAGTGGGTGAGAGAGAGGGGGATGGGATTCGAAAAGGTCCATGAGCCGGGACTCGAACTTGGGATCCTTCTTATTTTGGTAAAATAATTAACATTTTAATGATTCTGAAAGGGGGATGTAAACTATTGATCTCAACTGTATTTACTTGTGTGACCTTATGGACATTTTTGTCTTTTTAGCTTCCGGCTTTGCTACTGTTCGGACGCTTTTGCTTACTGCTCTGCGCTTTGCTCCTTGTTTATATACTTTTCTCAGACTTTTCTAAGATTTTAACCTCAGCAGATCAGCACAGTGCTTAAACAACACATTTTTGGCACAAACACTAAATTAAAAACTTTTCGTAACTGGAATAATACTACGAAAAAGGAGACTCTTTGCCTCCCACTGTCAGCAGTTTATATTCCGGAGATGGGAAAACACAGCTGCCTACTTTCAACAGACGAGAAAGAAAATGCCTCTTCAGCCTCTTCTGGAATCTACTTGCTGCACAAACTGCCACAGACTTCTACAAAGGATTGTGGTTCTTGAAACAAAGTTACTTGCTGGACTTCCGAAACAGGTGGAACACTCAGCAGACTATTATCACGGACCCCCTCAGCATACAGCCAGTGAGTCCCGTGAACCCAGTGAATCTCAACAGTTTATAAGTGTAGAGGAACAAGCCGAAACTGATCGACACACTAATCGATGGCACAAACAGTGAGCGAGACCCAAAGGCACTTGAGACATCAGATTGTCACGAGTGTCTCGTATTGCTGCGGTAGCATCCTCTACCCCAGATATGGCTATGACAAGGCTCGCAAAAACTGGTATTTTACCACCTCCTATACAGCTTGGGAACAGATTTGAAGCACTAATGAATGTGGGTGAAGAATTCCCAAATGTGACTGAACATGGATCGTATGAGCCAGCAGCTAACATCACTACTAACAGGCACTCAAGGTCGAACAGACAGCGGTATTCAGCTCAGAGTGCAGCCAAGCCCAGGACTCTGATAGTGGGTGACTCCATTATCAAAAATATCAGTAGCAGTACTACAACTACATGCTGCTTTCCTCAAGCAACCGTCTCTGATGTGAACAGGGAACTTCGGAACATACTAATGAAGCACAAGACTGCAAATCGAATCATCATCCATGTGGGGAAGAATGATATTCAGAAAGAGCAGTCAAAACTCCTAAAGAAGGACTTCAGTGAACTCATCGAAACAATTTGAAGACTTGAAGTTCAGCTGTTCATCAGTGGACCACTCCCAGCAAGGGGAACTAACATGTTTTCACGGTTGCTCGGGCTGAATACATGGCTACAAAGAACCTGCAGTCTAAAAGGAGTCAACTTCATTGACAACTTCAATCTTTTCTGGGGCCATAGACAACTGTTTAAACTGGATGGCCTCCACCCAAACAAACTTGGTGCAAGAGTGCTAAAGGACAACATTTATTTTTCACTCCGTCATCCTTCAGTAGAATGTGCCAGTCCACCCAACATGAATGGCACACACACACCTGGACAAAGTATGAGTGACCACATGACTTCAAATCAGCTTCAGAGTCGTCATGTGGTCGACACATCCCACAAGGACACTGACAACGCCACACAGCCACAACAAACACTGCTCATGGACACCATCCCGGCTGAGCCCTGCCCACAGAGCTCATCACAGACAGACTGTGACGTACTACAACAGCTCCAAGACTCAGCGCCGAAGGACGACTTTCTGGTAAACAGCCAGGAAAGCCAGGACAATATATTTCATCCACCGGAAACACCAGAGCCAGAGCCCCACTCACCAGACACCTTATCCCTCTCTCCAGCATCTCCACTTCTAAGCTTCTCACAGAAAATGGAGGAACTTGTATATGCTGGAACCAGACTCTCCCACTCTTTTGCTGCAAGCCCCCAGATATCAACTAAAAAACGGCGGGCACCACAACCACCAAAGCCTGTGGGCCCAGCTCGCCCTCCTCCTCCTTCAAGAGCTCTCCGGCCACTGCCACAACGCCAGAGCCCAAACCCTCCTCCATCTGCTGTAGGTGAACCAAAAACAACTGATAACAACTCTCAGTGATATGTGTCGGGTCCCCGCTACGATAGCATCAAAACACTCAGGAATTTTTACATAACAAGCGGGAACCCAGTGTGCCTGTAGCTTTCTCTATCTCTGTTTTATCACATGATAGAAAGTCAAAGGCCTTCTCAAGCTGTACAGCTGACCCATCTAATCTGCAGTTATCAATTAGGTATCAAACTAAGACTGCTCTAGAGAGTAATGGCATCAAGCTAGCATTTTTAAACATTCGCTCGCTAAAAAATAAATCATTTCTGATCAATGACTTAATAACCACGTACAACCTGGATTTTATGTTTCTAACTGAAACATGGCTTGAAGACAGCTGCAGTGCAACAGTCCTCAATGAAACAGCCCCTCCTAACTTTACTTTCATGAGTGTCTGCAGAGCTGTTAGGAGAGGTGGAGGTGTAGCTGCTCTATTTAAAGATGTCTATCAATGTAAGCAAGTGTCATTTGGTCAGTACTTGTCTTTTGAATATCTAGGGATTGTGCTGAAAGGTGCTCCACGAATTCTATATATCATTATTTACAGGCCTCCAAAATACTCTCCAGCCTTTGTTGAAGAGTTCACAGAACTGTTATCAATGATTTCCTCAAAGTTTGACTGTTTTGCTATTGCAGGGGATTTCAATTTTCACATAGAAAATGCAGAAATCAAAACTACAAAAGAAATAATAACCGTTTTAAACACTTTTGACCTGATAGGCATGTGCATGGACCCACACACAATCGTGGACACACTCTTGATTTACTCATTAGTAAGGGTCTAAACATTTCATCCATTGTCATTAAGGACGTAGCACTATCTGATCACTTCTGTATTTTCTTTAATATATTGATCTCTGCTACCACTGAATCTAGATCAGTCTCTGTCAGAAAGAGATGTATTAACGAAAACACTAGTGTGCTGTTTATGAAGGCTATATCTTCAATGCCAAGCATTTCTGCAGACTCTGTTGATCTTCTCCTGGAGTCCTTTAACTTAAAAGTTAAGAATGTCATTGACATTGCACCAGTGAAAGTCAGTACGACGACTGGCAGACAAAAATCATGTTGGAGAAAATCAACAGCAGTACAGAGTATGAAAAGACAATGCAGAAAAGCTGAGCGGATGTGGCGGAAGATGAAACTTGAAATTCACTATAGCATCTATAAATACAGCCTTCATGCCTTTCAATGTGGAACTAGCAACAGCAAGACAGAAGTTCTTCTCAAACCTTATAAACAGTAACCTAAACAACACTCGCACTCTTTTTGCTACTGTTGAGAGACTAACAAACCCCTCCACCCCCAAGTCAGATTCCCAGTGAAATGCTCTCTGACAGCAAATGCAATGACTTTGCCTCCTTCTTTTCAGAGAAGATCATTAATATCAGAAAGGTGATTAGCACATCCTCAAGTTATGCAGAGGTTAGACAGATACAACCGCAATTTCAAAGAGAAGTCACTTTGTTTTTGAAGCAATTGATAGCAAAACTTTGGAAGAAATAGTACAGCACCTTAAATCCTCAACCTGCAACCTTGACACACTTCCAACATCTTTTTTCAAAAGTGTGTTTAACTGTTTAGAAGCAGATCTCTTAGAAGTGGTGAACACCTCACTTCTTTCTGGGACTTTCCCAAACTCCCTGAAAACTGAAGTTGTTAAGCCCCTTCTGAAAAAGAGTAATCTTGATAACACCATATTGAGCAACTATAGACCAATATCTAATCTTTCTTTTATAGGCAAGATTATTGAAAAGGTAGTTTTCAATCAGTTGAACAACTACTTAAACTCAAATGGAAACCTGGAGAATTTTCAATCTGGTTTTTGACCCCATCACAGCACAGAGACGGCGCTCGTTAAGATAATAAATTATATTTGCCTAAATTCTGATTCTTGCAAAATATCAGTGCTGGTACTACTAGATCCTAGTGCTGCGTTTGACACTGTTGATCATAACATTCTTCTAGAGAGACTGGAAAACTGGGTCGGGCTTTCTGGGATGGCTTTCAATTGGTTCAGGTCATATTTAGAAGGGAGAGGTTATTATGTGAGTATAGGAGAGCATAAGTCTAAGTGGACATCCATGACATGCGGAGTCCCTCAAGGGTCAATTCAGCCTGTATATGCTCCCACTAAGTCAAATAATAAGAACCAAATTGCCTATCACAGCTATGCTGATGATACCCAGATTTACCTAGCCTTATCGCCAAATGACTACAGCCCCATTGATTCCCTCTGCCAATGCATTGATGAAATTAACAGTTGGATGTGCCAGAACTTCCTTCAGTTAAGCAAGGAGAAAACTGAAGTCATTGCATTCGGAAGCAAAGAGGAAGTTCATAAGGTGAATGCATACCTTGACTCTAGGGGTCAAAGAACTAAAAACCAAGTTAGGAATCTTGGTGTGATTCTGGAGTCAGACCTTAGTTTCAGTAGTCATGTCAAAGCAGTAACTTAATTTAGCATACATTGCAAGTATTTATCATCTCAAAAACATTGCAAGAATTAGATGTTTTGTTTCCAGTCAAGACTTGGAGAAACTTGTTCATGCCTTTATCACAACACATTAATAGGCTTTCAATCTGTTGGCAACGCTTCAAAATTAAACATTTAAAAAAATATACCAGATGGTGCCATTTTCTCAGGTTATATAAAGCAAATACTCAATTTTTTCCTGTTTTCTGCTTTTGCTGTATTCTAAAACCAATGGAGCGGCTTCAAATAAATTATCCACCCGCCACCCATCCGCACCTATATTTTTCTCTGATTTAGATAACCACATCCGACCCGCACCCAATCGTCATATTACAATTATTCTAATTCTTAGTTTTTCATATGATGAATGTATGGTTCATTTTGTAACAGCAGACTGGTTCAGCCGATCTGCCCAACGCTGCACACTTGTATAGTTAATCACTCATGCTTTTAAGCCAAATCCAAAAGAAAAGAATTACATTAACTGACATCTGGACGTGACTCTCCGCAATGTCTGATGAAATCAGTTGCGTTTTCTCTGTATTAGAGCCGTTCTGAACTTACTGTTTGAACTCATACTGGATCTTTGGGCTGAAAAGTATACATGAGATCACCAGTTTAAAAAGTTTCTTTTCATTTTTAAGGTATTGTTTTCATTATAATGTACTGATTCAAATTAGTACTAATAACAAAATAATAATTAATGTTTTACCACTCTGCGCACCTCCCCCTGACATGCTCTCACATATGAACATGTAGCATTTCTCAAACGGGTGCGGGCACATCAGGCACAATCATCAAATATACTTCAAAAAAAGCCAGCGCCACGGTCCTGGCCACATCACTGTCTTTACTGGCTGTTTTTACTGAATATTTGCATTTATTCTCATCCGACTGAATTAGCAATGTATGTGGTGGACAGTCATGATTTTGTCTAATGAAAAACTACTGAATGATGCGCATCAGAGGGGATTTAGAAGTGACACCTGCACATACACTGCACTACACCACTGCATATTATTGTACTCAATAGCATTAACACAGGCGTAACTCCCTTCAAACTGGAATGTCACCAATGTCACAAACTATCTGGAATGTCACCGGTTTTGTCACTGCAACTTCTCGAACAGGCAAATAGACACAGACAATGAAATCGTCTGCCTGATGAAAAATGTATTTAAAACAGGTCATATTTTAGAAAATGTAGTTCATATATTAACATCATTATTGATTTATCTCATTCACCCGCGACCCACCCGCAAATAATCAGAATGCATTTTATTACCCGACCCGCGGATTATCCACAGCGCCCGCGGATATAACTGCCATCTGCGCACCACTAGCGTGTTGGTATGGATGTCAGTGTGGTTATGGAATGTGGTTTGCATGTTTGTTCTAGATTTTTTTTTTTTAATTATTCTGAACTGCGAATCACAAATCCCAAAGCTGTGTGCAGCAGTGGAGCTTTGCTGGATCTAATGGGAAAAGTTAGTGCACCCAAACAAAATCTTACTAAATGCTAATTTCTTGAGATATCAACTTCAATTTGGAACACAACTTGTTTAGATTTATGGCTTTGATTGTCTAGCAATTTTTACGGTCAACATGTTTTATAAAATATATGTTTTATTTTAAATTTGCTCATAAATAATTTTCATAAAATCAAACCTCTATAACTTTTTTGGTTCCTTTTTTTCCCCCCAACTTTTTTAACTACAACAATAATCTGCCAAGGGTCTTCTTTAAAAAGTCTTGCTTCAAATTTTTATGACAGTTTTTGGACATGAACACTTTTGTCCTCTATGAACCTATGTGTAACTTTTTAAATTGATGTACAAATGTTAAGTACCCCTATGATTTTAAGTGAATAGTGAACAGAATCTGTGTATATTCGGTATATAAATTGTTTCTTACCGTCCGACCTCATCTTGCTCGCTTTCCATCTATAATAAAAAAGGAGAATCAAAACCAATCATTAGCATGATTTTTAACCTCAGTGTAAACCTCAAACATAGCAAAAAATAAATAAATAAATAAATAAAATAATAATAATAATAATAAAAAAGTAGTGTTGTATTTAAGTATTTAAAAATGAGTAGGAATTCTCAAACCAGTTCCATAAATGCCAGCAGCAAAGTAAATGTAATCTGTGTTTTAGAAAGCCATTTTTTAGAAATGAAATCTGATTCTGGATTAAGGCCTTCTTCTATCTTAATTTAAACCCTTTCAAATGTAAACGTAATATAATTCCATACTAATTCTACACAGATCAGAGTAACTCACCATGGCTGTTCCTGCAGAAATGCCTGGGGCAGGAGCACCCAAGACACTCTGGTGTGAAAAGCCTGTTTGACAGAGAGCTTCTGTATGTCGGGCTACAGTAGAGTTACTGTCAAATGACGGAACCATGGAGTCTTTTTCCACTGTTGTTGGAATAGTGTTGATGCTCCTGCCCCGGGATGATCGCTCTAAAAAAACCTTTTGTCTATTAAAATGCTCAGAGTAAGACTGTAATGTATTATTTAGTTTTGTCATTTAGTTTACTGTTTTTTTTTTGTTTTACTAACTTTTGTACTGTCATTTTATAGTGTGGTTAGGCCACACCCTTTAAAGGTTGTGGCATTTTTTTTTAAAAAAACAGGTCCATCAGGGCTGACAAATGAAACAATGCTGTCTACCTTGACTGGCCAGTAAAACAATACAAAGAGTGACTGACAGCACTTCTGAACACAAATCCAAGAAATGACAAAGACAAACTAAAATGGTTCCAGCCAGGCACAATTATGATCTATGAAGTTAAGCCACCATATTTATATAGCGCTTTTTACATTGCAAATCATGTCAAAGCACCTTTACATTATTGAACAGGGAAATAGTGTGACCAAAAAGTGTGCCATTCTCCACTGACCAAATGAAACCAGTAGTTTAATTCTAGCCTGCAATAAGTTGTTAATTATAAAATCGCAATGGTGCAGAGGCAATGAGTCTGATCATGTTAGTTAAAATCTGAGGATTATAAATACAGGACGATTCATGGTTATCCATTTTAACACAGCAGCATCGTGGAAATGTAACATTTGGAAACCAGGTAATCTGAACTGGATACCAATTTCTCACTAAAATCCTGAGAAAAACATTAAATAATTACATACACTGCCCTCCAAAAGTTTGGAAACGCCCTAGGGTTTTGGACAATATTGGCATGAATCCTTCTTAATTTGTGATAATTTTGCACTGATAAGGGACAACAGAAACTATGAAAACATATTTTATTACATAAACAGTTTATACATAGAAAAACGTCTTGGTTACATATGGTAACCCTCGTTCCCTGATGTATAACACTGGGGATCGCTCTTGGGAGCCCAAACACCTCTGACAACTTTGAGAAAAGGCCAATGAAATTGGGTGTGCAGAATTTGTATAGCTGGCCATGCCCCCGGCATCCGGGTATAAATAGGCCAGCATGGCATCTGCACACTTGTTCTGATCTAAGGACATGAAAGCGTCTCAACCCACTCAGAGGAAATCCAAAGTTGTGAGGGACACAACGTCTCCGTTCCCTCCATCAGGGAACAAGTGTTACCATACGTAACCGAGACGTTCCCTATCTGTTGTTCACTTCAACGTTGTGTCGAGTGTACGACACTAAGGGTCCCTATCCAACACGCCACAACAGCTGGACTGCATCACAAGTGAACGGGGGTGCAGATATCAACAAGCCAACATGTGGAGTAAATGCACCTCACCACTTCGTGACCTTCCAATGCCCAAGAATTTGACCTGCTCTCTTACTGGAGAGCAGCCGTAAGGCAGAGGTCCTGCAGCCGGAACCTTTCCTTGTAGTAAAAATTAGAAAAACAGCTAAGAATCTTGGCAAGAACTTTGGAACGGTGGCTGTTCCTCCCGAGGGAGGGAAGTCACCACGGAGATCACATCCTACCCGTAGGGGAGGTAACGTGAAAAATCACCTAAGGACTCATAAAGGGAATGCTACATGGGGAGGATTCTTCTGTACCTGCTCTATAGAGTGGCGGTTACCTTGGCAGGTATTCAGGCCGGATTCTCAGAGCAACGTGAGAGTCTACTGGTCTGAATTCCAGGCACAAAACTTTGACGGAGAGGGACTGAAGATTTCCCGCTCTTTAACAGAGGTGAGCACAGTCAGGGAAGCCGTCTCCATGGAGAGGGCACAGAAACCAACTAACTGAAGGGACTGGCTCAAAGGATCTTACTATAGGCCACAGACAGATCAAGAGGGGATGTGGTGCAGCCTGGGAGGGTTCAACCTCCGGGTGCCTCTAAGGAATCTGATAACAAATCGTGCTCCACCTATCTGCCTTCCACCAAGTCATGGTAGCTGCCACATGGATCTTGGGTGTAGAAGCAGAAAGGTGCCTAACCAGGCCTTCTTGAAGGAGGGATAACACAGATTTGATGCCGCATCTCTGTGGGTTCTTCTCTTGGGAAGAATACCTGTGCCATAGTGGAGGGGGCTCTGTCTTGCATAAGGTGCTTACAACTGTGGGTGGAAAGTTTCAGGAGACCTCTTGGTCGCATCCAGGGACCATAGAAGGAGGTTCCAGAGATCTGGGTGCGGGTGCCAGATTGTGCCTTTCCCCTGAGAAAGGAAGTTCTTTCTCAGAGGGATGTGCCAGGAAGGAATTGATGATAGGAGCACGAGCTCCGAGAACCAGGTTCTGTTGGGCCGAACAGGGCTACCAGAAGAATCGGTTCTGTATCATTCCCGACATTGCACAGTGTCTGTGCAAGAAGACCTCTTCAGGGCCCGAAGCATTGTCACCACCTCCAGGCAACTGAATGCCAAAGCAGCCGAGGGCCTAACCAGGCCCCTGAGGCTGCATGCCCGTTGCACACGGCACCCCAGCTTGACTTGGAAGCAACTGTTGTGACAACAGTGTGTCTAGACACTTGTTCCAAGGGCACCCTGGCCCGTAGAAACAAAATGTGTCCCCAAGGGCTGAAGGTTTGCAGCACAAAAGTGTGATGTACACACGATCTGTGCCTGGCGCCATGCCCATCTTGGGACTTGGTATGAAGTCAGTGCTACAGCGGTTTTATATGCATCGGGTCCAGCAGTGTGACCGCAGCTGAGGATGCCATATGCCCCAGGAGCCTTGGTAGATATAAGGGAGGCCGCTGTACTGAATCTGAGTGCTCTCACTCCAGCACTGACTATGCACAGTCTTAAGAAAGACGTGAAGTCACAGTGACCGAGTCCACACAGAGAAAAGAGAAACTCTGTACTGAGGAGAGTTTACCCTTTTTCCAGATGACCTAAAGTCCCAATAGAGCCAAGTGGTTGAGAACCACATCCCTGAAGTGCAAACTGAACCTCGTGAGTGTGCTAGGGCCAGCCAGTCACCGAGAAACTGAGAATTCATATGCCCATTTCCCTGAAGGGGGCAAGGGCAGCCTCTGTGACCTTCGTGAAGGTGCGGGATGAGAAGGATAGGCCGCAGGGAGAACCTTGTACTAATGAGCCTGACCTCGAAGACGGAGTCTTGGAAGGATCAAGACATGACATTACGCGTCCTTCAGGTCTAACGCCACAAACCAATCTTGAACCTTGACACATAAAAGAATGTGTGTTTAAGGGTTAATATTTTCAACGGGAGCTTGTAAAAGGCTCAATTAAAAAAACCTCAGATCTAAGATTGGTGTGAGTCCACCACCCTTCCTGGGTACAATGAAGTAGGGGCTGACAAACCACTTCTTCATTTCGGTTGAGGGGATAGGCTCTGTCGCACACTTTCTCAGAAGGGTTGCGATTTCCGCTTGAAGGACCACAGCATTCTCGCTCTGAGCTGATTTTGTAAGAGAATGGCATAGAACTTGGCGGATGCCTCGCAACCTGAGTCGCGTAGCCGAGTCTGGTAGTCCTGAGAAGCCAATGGGAGGGATTGGGCCCCAATCATTTCGGGACTCTGTTAGCAGTCTCAGAGGAACTACACCCGACGTACCTGGAGTGGGGATGTCATGGCTGAATAGAGCAAAGGGCGCTGTGCTTGGAGATGAAAGCCCCAAGGAACACGGGGTGCCTTTGCCAATATGCAGAGATATCAGGTGAGTGCCCAACACATCCTGGTCTGCAGACTCAGCATCTGGCCGTCTCACGGAGGGCCATCGTGCTGTAAGATAACCGAGAGGAGGGGCGCTCTTACTTAACATGCAGTGACTGTCTGCCGGATGACAGACGGTTGTAATGGGCCCGAATCCATCTCTCATCCCCGGGTCGAGAGTGGATCTGGGTAGGTCAGTTAGCCCGCCTCTTCTGGGTTGCTCATCTGAGGAAAACTAGAAACCTAACAAGGGTTCTAGGTAACCTATTGACGAGCTGACGTTGCCAACTTCCCGTAAGAACTTTGACCGTTCAATGCTGAACAAGCGAGAAGATTCAATAGGGTCTGGCTGCAGACGTGCACCTGCACTGTCAGACGCCTGCACTCTCCGCAAGTGACGTCATTTGCCTATTTTATTTTTTACTTTATTTTATATATTTATTATTTTTTTAGGCAAGGCAAGGCAAGTTTATTTATATAGCACATTTCATACACAGAGGTAATTCAAAGTGCTTTACATAAAAGGAAGTAGAATAATCATAAAAACAATAATAAAAACAATAATCACAAAAAAGGAAGTAGAACAATCATAAAAACAATGATCACAACAATAAAACAAAAAATGTAAAATGTAAAAACTGATTGATATAATGATTTAAAAATGATTTAAAAATTGATTTAAAATCGATTTAAGACAGTTAAAAACAGAAAATGATTATACATAGTGCAATCAGTTCGGACGAAGCACAGTGCTCATTCAGTAAATGCACAGCTAAACAGATGAGTTTTGAGTCTAGATTTAAATGTAGCTAATGTTTTAGCACATTTGATCTCTTCTGGAAGCTGGTTCCAACTGCGGGCAGCATAATGGCTAAAAGCGGATTCCCCTTGTTTTGTGTGAACCCTTGGTATTTCTAACTGACTCGATCCTAATGATCTGAGTGGTCTGTTTATATTTATAGGTTTATATTCAGTGAGCATTTCTGCAATGTATTTAGGTCCTAGGCCATTGAGTGATTTATAAATGAGTAAAAGTACTTTAAAATCAATTCTAAATATAACTGGAAGCCAGTGTAGGGACCTGAGGACTGGTGTGATATGCTCAGATTTTCTGGTTCTAGTCAGAATCCTGGCAGCAGCATTCTGGACGAGTTGCAGCTGTCTAATGGTTTTCTTGGGAAGGCCAGTGAGGAGACCATTACAATAATCCACCCTGCTTGTGATAAAGGCATGAACAAGTTTCTCCAAGTCTTGACTGGAAACAGTATGCTGATTTAGTTACTGCTTTGACATGATTACTGAAACTAAGGTCTGACTCCAGAATCACACCAAGATTCCTGACTTGACTTTTAGTTGTTTGACCCCTAGAGTCAAGGTATGCATTCACCTTAAGAACTTCCTCTTTGCTTCCAAATGCAATGACTTCAGTTTTCTCCTTGTTTAACTGAAGGAAGTTCTGGCACATCCAATTGTTAATTTCATCAGTGCATTGGCAGAGGGAATCAATGGGGCTGTAGTCATTTGGTGATAAGGCTAGGCAAATCTGGGTATCATCAGCATAGCTGTGATAGGCAATTTGGTTCTTTCTCATTATTTGACTTAGTGGGAGCATATACAGGCTAAACAAGAGCGGCGCAAGAATTGAGCCTTGAGGGACTCCGCATGTCATGGACGTCCACTTAGACTTATGCTCTCCTATACTCACATAATAACCTCTCCCTTCTAAGTATGACCTGAACCAATTGAGAGCCATCCTAGAAAGCCCGACCCAGTTTTCCAGTCTCTCTAGAAGAATGTTGTGATCGACAGTGTCAAACGTAGCACTAAGATCTAGTAGTACCAGCACTGATATTTTGCAAGAATCAGAATTTAGGCGAATATAATTTATTATCTTAACGAGCGCCGTCTCTGTGCTGTGATGTGGTCGGAAACCAGATTGAAAATTGTCCAGGTATCCATTTGAGTTTAAGTAGTTGTTCAACTGATTGAAAACTACCTTTTCAATAATCTTGCCTATAAAAGGAAGATTAGATATTGGTCTATAGTTGCTCAATATGGTGTTATCAAGATTGCTCTTTTTCAGAAGGGGCTTAACAACTGCAGTTTTCAAGGAGTTTGGAAAAGTCCCAGAAAGAAGTGAGGTGTTCACCACTTCTAAGAGATCTGCTTCTAAACAGTTAAACACACTTTTGAAAAAAGATGTGGGAAGTGTGTCAAGGTTGCAGGTTGAGGATTTAAGGTGCTGTACTATTTCTTCCAAAGTTTTGCTATCAATTGCTTCAAAAACAGACAAAGTGACTTCTTTTTGAAATTGCGGTCGTATCTGTCTAACCTCTGCATAACTTGAGGATGTGCTAATCACCTTTCTGATATTAATGATCTTCTCTGAAAAGAAGGAGGCAAAGTCATTGCATTTGCTGTCAGAGAGCATTTCACTGGGAATCTGACTTGGGGGGTTTGTTAGTCTCTCAACAGTAGCAAAAAGAGTGCGAGTGTTGTTTAGGTTACTGTTTATAAGGTTTGAGAAGAACTTCTGTCTTGCTGTGGCTAGTTCCACATTGAAAGCATGAAGGCTGTCTTTATAGATGCTATAGTGAATTTCAAGTTTCGTCTTCCGCCACATCCGCTCAGCTTTTCTGCATTGTCTTTTCATACTCTGTACTGCTGTTGATTTTCTCCAACATGATTTTTGTCTGCCAGTCGTCTTACTGACTTTCACTGGTGCAATGTCATCAATGACATTCTTAACTTTTGAGTTAAAGGACTCCAGGAGAAGATCAACAGAGTCTGCAGAAATGCTTGGCATTGAAGATATAGCCTTCATAAACAGCACACTAGTGTTTTCGTTAATACATCTCTTTCTGACAGAGACGGATCTAGATTCAGTGGTAGCAGAGATCAATATATCAAAGAAAATACAGAAGTGATCAGATAGTGCTACGTCCTTAATGACAATTGATGAAATGTTTAGACCCTTACTAATGAGTAAATCAAGAGTGTGTCCATGATTGTGTGTGGGTCCATGCACATGCTGAATCAGGTCAAAAGTGTTTAAAACAGTTATAATTTCTTTTGTAGTTTTGATTTCTGCATTTTCTATGTGAAAATTAAAATCCCCTGCAATAGCAAAACAGTCAAACTCTGAGGAAATCATTGATAACAGTTCTGTGAACTCTTCAACAAAGGCTGGAGAGTATTTTGGAGGCCTGTAAATAATGATAAATAGAATTCGTGGAGCACCTTTCAGCACAATCCCTAGATATTCAAAAGACAAGTACTGACCAAATGACACTTGCTTACATTGATAGACATCTTTAAATAGAGCAGCTACACCTCCACCTCTCCTAACAGCTCTGCAGACACTCATGAAAGTAAAGTTAGGAGGGGCTGTTTCATTGAGGACTGTTGCACTGCAGCTGTCTTCAAGCCATGTTTCAATTAGAAACATAAAATCCAGGTTATGTGGTTATTAAGTCATTAATCAGAAATGATTTATTTTTTAGTGAGAGAATGTTTAAAAATGCTAACTTGATGCCATTACTTTTTGTCTCTAGAGCAGTCTTAGTTTGATACCTAATAGGCCGCAGATTAGATGGGTCAGCTGTACGGCTTGAGAAGGCCTTAGACTTTCTATCACGTGTTAAAACAGAGATAGAGAAAGCTACAGGCACACTGGGTTTCCGCTTGTTATGTAAACATTCCTGAGTGTTGCTGCTATCATAGCGGGGACCCGACACATATCACTGAGAATTGTTATCAGTTGTTTTTGGTTCACCTACAGCAGATGGAGGAGGGTTTGGGCCCTGGCGTTGTGGCAGTGGCCGGAGAGCTCTTGAAGGAGGAGGAGGGCGAGCTGGGCCCACAGGCTTTGGTGGTTGTGGTGCCCGCCGTTTTTTAGTTGATATCTGGGGGCTTGCAGCAAAAGAGTGGGAGAGTCTGGTTCCAGCATATACCAGTTCCTCCATTTTCTGTGAGAAGCTTAGAAGTGGAGATGCTGGAGAGAGGGATAAGGTGTCTGGTGAGTGGGGCTCTGGCTCTGGTGTTTCCGGTGGATGAAATATATTGTCTTGGCTTTCCTGGCTGTTTACCAGAAAGTCGTCCTTCGGCGCGGAGTCTTGGAGCTGTTGTAGTACGTCACAGTCTGTCTGTGATGAGCTCTGTGGGCAGGGCTCAGCCGGGATGGTGTCCATGAGCAGTGCTTGTTGTGGCTGTGTGGCGTTGTCAGTGTCCTTGTGGGATGTGTCGACCACATGACGTCTCTGAAGCTGATTTGAAGTCCTGTGGTCACTCATACTTTGTCCAGGTGTGTGAGTGCCATTCATGTTGGGTGGACTGGCACACACCGAAGGATGACGGAGTGAAAAATAGATGTTATCCTTTAGTACTCTTGCACCAAGTTTGTTTGGGTGGAGGCCATCCAGTTTAAACAGTTGTCTATGGCCCCAGAAAAGATTGAAGTTGTCAATGAAGTTGACTCCTTTTAGACTGCAGGTTCTTTGTAGCCATGTATTCAGCCCGAGCAACCGTGAAAACATGTTAGTTCCCCTTGCTGGGAGTGGTCCACTGATGAACAGCTGAACTTCAAGTCTTCGAAGTGTTTCGATGAGTTCACTGAAGTCCTTCTTTAGGAGTTCTGACTGCTCTTTCCGAATATCATTCTTCCCCACATGGATGATGATTCAATTTGCAGTCTTGTGCTTCATTAGGATGTTCCGAAGTTCCCTGTTCACATCAGAGACGGTTGCTTGAGGAAAGCAGCATGTAGTTGTAGTACTGCTACTGATATTTCTGATAATGGAGTCACCCACTATCAGAGTCCTGGGCTCGGCAGTGCTCTGAGCTGAATGCCGCTGTCTGTTCGACCTTGAGCGCCTGTTTGTAGCGTTGTTAGCTGCTGGCTCATACGCTGGCTCAATCACATTTGGGGATTCTTCACCCACATTCATAAGTGCTTCAAATCTGTTCTCAAGCTGTATAGGAGGTGGTAAAATACCAGTTTTTGCAAGCCTTGTCATAGCCATATCTGGGGTAGAGGATGCTACCACAGCAATATGAGACACTCGTGACAATCTGATGTCTCGAGTGCCTTTGGGTCTCGCTCACTGTTTGTGCCATCGATTAGTGTGTCGATCGGTTTCGGCTTGTTCCTCTACACTTATAAACTGTTGAGATTAACTGGGTTCACGGGACTCACCGGCTGTATGCTGAGGGGGTCCGTGACGACGGTCTGCTGAGTGTTCCACCTGTTTTGGAAGTCCAGAAAGTAACTTTGTTTCAAGAACCACAATCCTTTGTAGAAGTCTGTGGCAGTTTGTGCAGCAAGTAGATTCCAGAAGAGGTTGAAGAGGCCTTTTCTTTCTCGTATGTTGAAAGTAGGAAGCTGTGTTTTCCCGTCTTCGGAATGTAAACTGCTGGCAGTGGGAGGCAAAGAGTCTCCTTTTTCGTAGTATTATTCCAGTTACGAAAAGTTTTTAATTTAGTGTTTGTGCCAAAAATGTGTTGTTTGAGCACTGTGCTGATCTGCGGAGGTTAAAATCTTAGAAAAGTCTGAGAAAAGTATAAAAACAGGGAGCAAAGCGCGGAGCAGTAAGCAAAAGCGTCCGAACAGTAGCAAAGCCGGAAGATTTTAATTGAATCTCTCAAGATTTTACAACAGTAGCCAGATGGTGAAGACAAGAAAAAAGAAAATAAATTACAATGTCACTCGCAATTGCCACCTGCACTCTCAGCTACCTGCAACCTCACTTGCAATCCACACAAATCGTGCGTGTTGCCAATAGAGACAAGACGCTGTGGTGGTTAAACGATTAAAACTAATTTAGCGTAATGTACAGGGCCCTGCAAGACATCTGTAGGAGATAAAAACAAGACCCGCAAATCCATGGCCACAGAACTGCAGAATATGAACGAATATGAATATGAAGCAGAATATGAACGAGAGAATATGAATTCTTTCTCTCCTCCCGTAGACAACCATTAACAATATGGCTTAATGTATTAAGATGCAATTAAAAGATCAAATTCGATATACAGTTTATTAATATAATGTGTATGTAGTCTATATATAGTGTTTTCCTTCGCAAAACGTGGCATAATGTGGCATAACGGATTAAAATGATAAAGACTAAACTCAATATGCTCCTATTCATTATTAAAACAACTACACACAAGCAGGTGAGCCCAGAATAAATGCAACGCTGCGTACATTCGCGTTTTCCCATAAAGAATGATCTCCACAGCTCTTTTATATCATTGTCTTTTGTTTATATTGGTTTTCTACATGAGGAAAACGTCTGTTTAACGCATTGCGATCTGGGCACGTCTGCTTGCCTATACAGAGTTGGTCCTTTTAATATCACCTAATGCCTTTCTTATGGCGCGTTTATATCTGTGTCACGAATCTGGTCGGTGCTCTGCGGACCGCTCACCACCAGATGTCACTCTCACTCCATCATTACATTCAGACTGTTGCTTTGCACCCCGGACTACTACTCCCATTACCCATCGGTGGTGATTGCGAGTGACATTGTAATCTAGTTTCTTTTTTCTTGTCTTCACCACCTGGCTACTGTTGTAAAATCTTGAGAGATTCAATTAAAAAAAATAATAAATAAATAAAATAAACTGCCGTCACTTCCGGAAGTGCAGTTGTCTGAGAGTGCAGGTGCATGTCTGCAGCCAGACCCTTCTAAGAAGATTTGAGACGATTGGTGGAGGGACTCTCGCTGCTTCCGAAGGGAGAGTTCCTCTTGCGACAATATATCGGATGGAGGGCTCCCGCTGTGACCGAAGGGAACGCAGCTCTGCTGCGCCGGGAGGGGGGCCCCCATCTGATGTTGGATAAGTAAAGAGATTCAAAGCTGGTGATGGAGGGACAATGTATTGGGCAGGGGGCCCCACTGCGACCGAAGGGAGCCGCGGCTCTGCTGCACCGGGAAGGAGAGTCCCGTCTGCCGCAGAGTACCCAGCGTAACTTCAACAGATGAGAGACAGGGGGCTCTTGCTGCGACCGAAGGAAGACGCGGCTCTGCTGCACCGGAAGGGAGAGTCCCTCTTGCGGCTGAATATGAAGCGTGATTTGATGCCTCGGCTGGAGGGCTCTCACTGCAACTGAAGAGGGCCTGCGGCTCTGCTGCACCAGGAGGGAGAGCCCCATCCGACGCAGAGTACGCAGTTTAACTCGAGACAACAGACGGAGGGCTCACACTGCGACCGAAGGGAGCTGTGGCCCTGCTGCACCGGAAGGCAGAGCCCTGTCTTATGCTGGATGAGCAAATGATATTTGAAACAATGGCTGAAGGGCTCTCCGTGCAACTAAAAAGGGGCTTTGACTAGCTGCGTCAGAAGGAGAGCCTTGACTGCCCAAGTAAGTGACGTGATTTGGGATTTGGGATCATTGAGTTCATTTCTAGTCCCTTGTTGCAGAGTGGTGTACGTTTGTAGCTCCCTGGAGTTTCCTTTTTTTGTAGAAATCTGTATCTTACTATTACTTTCTGTTGTTTAAAGTGATAAAATATAGCTTTTTCCCACCGGATTTCTGATATTATCCATCAAACTAATCCGATTGTTCGCTTTTATTCTATAACCGTGAGTGCAATGCCGTGCTGTGCGTTAGCATTCCGTTTGTCGGTTAGCCTGCCATTTGCGTTCCCACTCACGTCTCTATTCACGTCTACTGGCGCTTTACTTTTTTTCCCTCGCTCTCGTTGATTGCTCGTTTTTATTCTACAACCGCGAGTGCAGCGTGACTGCAGTGTGCTAGCCGGTTAGCTTGCCATTCACTTTTACTTTTTCTATCCGCCTCTACAACCATTGTTGTTTTTTCCCCCTCTTTTTTTCTTCACAAGTTCATCAAACAACAGTGGTGAGTTGAAATCGTTCTACAACTACGGTGAGTAATGGCTTCTTCTCCTTTTCTGGTAATCTGCATCATCTGTCATATGTATAGTTTATCAATCTATGTCGGCAGTGAGGGATTCACATGTGATAAACGCAGGGAAATAGTTAGGCTGACAGAGAAGATTTCAGAACTAGAGACACGCATCCAAACTTTAATCAAGGATAGTAAGAATGTGAGGGCCTTACATACGGCTTTGGATGCGACTAGCTCAGGGAGTCCTGTACATTGTTCGGCTCCGGTAACTTTGCCTTTGCAGCAGGGCAACTGGGTGACTGTGAGACGGCATAGTCACGGGTCAAAACACCGCTCTTCCGTTCTGATCAGAACATCAAACAGGTTCTCCCCACTCAGTGACGCACCCACTGAAAAACCTGTGTGTTCAAAGTGCTCTAGTTAAACGTATGCTAAAAAGGGCATATGTAAATTAATGCTAAACGTAAATTCAGTAAGATCGTTATTCACGTCGGCACAAATTATGACAATTGGACATGTTTTTAGGGCAGACCTGACCTGTTGAAAAGAGAAGGTCTTCATCCCTTTTTTTGCACTTGACTAACTGGGGCCCAGGTCAGAAAGCAGACAGACAGGCTAATCTGGCTAGCCGCCTCACGTCACCAAAATCAGTTATTTCTCAGCCCACAGAGACCCTTTCACCAAGATATCATGCTATAGAGACTGTGACAATACAAAAGATGTCCAAACCAATTTAAGAGTAACAATCTAATCAACGTTCAACAAATAAAAAATGTACATAATACAGAGAAACAAATGATAAAACTTGGCCTATTGAATATCAGGTCCCTCTCTACAAAAGCACTTTTTGTAAATGATATGATCATTGCTCATAACCTAGATGTGCTATCTTTGACAGAAACCTGGCTAAAACCAGATGATTTCATTATCTTAAACGAGTCTACCCCTCATGATTACTGTTATAAACATGAGCCACATCTAAAAGGTAAAGGCGGAGATGTTTCTACAATTTATAGCAATATTTTCAGTGTTTCTCAAAAAGCGGGCTTGAAGTATAACTCGTTTAAAGTAATGGTGCTTCATGAAACATTATCCAGAGAAACAAGTGTTAATAATAAATACCCCATGGCGTTTGTACTTGCTACTGTATACAGGCCACCAGGGCACCATACAGATTTTCTTAAAGAATTTGCTGATTTTCTATCTTAGTTCGATCTTAGAGTTAGTGTTGGCTACAGATAAGGTCTTAGTAGTTGGTGACTTTAACATCCATGTTGATAATGAAAACGATGCACTGGGAGCAGCATTTGCAGACATTCTAAATTCTATTGGAGTTAGACAACATGTGTCAGGTCCCACTCATTGTCGAAATCATACCCTAGACTTAATACTGTCACATGGAATCGGTTACGTTTGAGCACAATCAGGCAACAGGCAGCAGGTCCAAATGCAGTTTAAGATCCTTTAATGATAATCCACAGAGATATATGTCCAAAATACATGACAGAACGAAGCAGCTGTCACAAGAAACACAGGAGGTAACGTTTATCAACAACTCACAACCAAAAAAAAAAAAAAATAATAATAATAAAATATGGCAGACTGGGGCTTAATATACACACACACACACACACACACACACACACACACGATCAAACAGGAAATGGAACACAGCTGAACCAGGTATACACTAATAAAAAACACAGCATGATGGGAAATGCAGTCCATGACCAAAACAACAGGTAGGAACACAAAACCACACAGGAACACCCTCTAGTGCCTCACTGTGGTGCAGGCAACCAGGTGTGACATATCCCCCCCTCTAAGGGCGGATTTCAAACTCCCTACACTATCAAGGTCCAGGAGGGCAGTGGTACAGAGGCAGATACGGGGGAGGGAAGGAGGGCCAGGACCATGGAGAGGCATGGGAGGCAGAGGTGGAACAGAGGGTGAAAGCCACATTTGAGTCCACAAAGCAGAGGGTCGAGACCAGAACAGTGTCAGAGATAAGGCTGATAGAACTAAAGGAAGAGGCCATGGGGTAATCAGTTGATCAGAGGGCAGGAACCAGAGTGAAGTCTTGGGCAGAGCTGACTGAACTAATGGCGGTGGCCATGGTGGAACTAGCAGAGCAGAAGGCAGAAACCTGAGTAAGACCAGAGGTGGAGTTGATTGGACTGAAGGTGGTGGCCATGGTGGAGTCAGTGAAGCAGAGGGAAGAAACCAGATTGAGGCCAAAGGTAGAGCTAATAGAGCTGAAGGTGGTGGCCATGGTGGAGTCAGCAACGCAGATGAGGCAGATGGCGGTCTGGACGAAGCTGGTGGAGCACATGGTGGCTTAGGTAGATCCGGCTGGATCGGCAGCCAGAGTGGAACAGAGTCTAGATTGGATTTAGTGACCGGACTCATTTCAGAAACAGAGCCTTGGACTGAACTTGGCTCAGGAATGGATTCTTGGTCTGGACCTGGCTTGGAGGCAGAAACTTGAACTGGACTTGACTCAGGAAAGGATTCTTGGACTGAACTTGACTCAGGAAAGGATTCTTGGACTGAACTTGGCCTAGGACCAGAAACTTCAACTAGACTTTGCTTGGGAACAGAAACTTGAACTGAACTTGCCTCCGGAATGAGAATGCAATGTACTGCCCAGACACACAACATAGCCACTGCCATAACTGGAAGCACTACAGACAGGGGCACCACCTCTATAAACTCCACTGCTGAAGGCCTTGGAATGGCAGCTGCTCTCACTGACCTTAATGATGGGTGTACTAAACAGGAAGCTAGCCTCAAACGCCCAGAGAAAGCCTTATAGTCTCCAAATGCAACACTCCTGACAACAGTGAACCTGGTTTGGTGTCCATGACAACCGAGAACTCTTGAGTGTTGTCCATGGTGGCTGAAGACCTTGGTGTGACTTTCATAATGGCTAGAGGCTCTGGCATGGCGGACCAGACAGTGAAGCGGCAACTCTGGCCGATGAGGTGGCAGGTGAAAAGGCAGCTCTGGCAGGTGGTGACTCAGGCTGTGGCCTGGTGGCCATCATGGGAACGGAGTCTGGCTGAAGCATGGCGGCCATCTTGAGCGCTGACTCTGACTGGAACATGGCAGCCGTCTTGGAAGTTGACACTGGCTGTGACATGGCGGCCATCTTAAGTGCTGGCTCTGGCTGATGCATGGCGGCCATCTTAAGTGCTGACTCTGAACATGACTGGAACATGGCAGCTGTCTTGGAAGTTGACTCTGGCTGTGACATGGCCGCCATCTTATGTGCTGACTCTTATGTGCATAGGAGTGGTGACGAACACTGGACTTGCAATCATCAGTGTGTGGCATGGTGGCAATCCTAATTGGCCAGACTTCGTGGCCACTGTAGCCCACTGCCTACTGCCTCCTCCCAAATGATGTTTAGGGGACTCTTCATCTTCCGCTTCCCCCACAGTGAATTCAAAGCCACAACACAGTAAAACAAAATCAATATATTGTGCCACGGTCCAGCCTGGATCCTCATCAGGCAAGTTAAGGCTGATATCCAGGTCAAGCCCAGTCCAAAAACAGTCCTTTAGCGTTGCATCATCACCAGGTACAAGGTGGCAATGCAAAAGAAACTCTTCCACAAAAGCCTTGATATTACATCCTCTTTGATAAATGGAACAGAGTTTCTTTATAGGGTCACAATGAGTACCTTGTCGTGGGCACATGATGGAAACTGCTGGATACCTTGTTGCAGTGAGTTGTTCTGTTACGTTTGAGCACACTCAGGCAACAGGCAGTGGGTCCAAATGCAGTTTAAGATCCTTTAATGATAATCCACAGAGATATATGTCCAAAATACATGACAGAACCAAGCAGGTGTCACAAGAAACACAGGAGGTAACGTTTATCAACAACTCACAACCGACAATGGCAGACTGGGACTTAATATACACACACACGATCAAACAGGAAATGGAACACAGCTGAACCAGGTATACACTAATAAAAAACACAGCATGATGGGAAATGGAGTCCATGACCAAAACAACAGGCAGGAACACAAAACCACACAGGAACACCCTCTCAGTGCCTCACTGAGTCCTGGCTGGGACGGCTGCAAAGTTTAGTCTAAGCTAGTTTTTACGAGCCAAGTCACAGCTGATCTTCACGAGTCACGTCAAGCCATAGCTGATCTTCATGAGCCACGCCATGTTTCATCTGACCTCTCAGAGCCTCGTCACATCTTGTCTGACCTCTCAGAGCCTCGTCATGTCTTGTCTGACTTCTCAGAGCCTCGTCACATCTCGTCAGACCTCTCAGAACCTCGTCACATCTTGTCAGACCTCCCAGAGCCTCATCACATCTCGTCTGACCGTCCAGAGCCTCGTCACGTCTCATCTGACTGTCCAGAGCCTCGTCACGTCTCGTCTGACTGTCCAGAGCCTTGTCACGTCTCGTCTGACTGTCCAGAGCCTCAAACTATCATGATGGCCAGTGTTATGGACCCACCACTGATGTCAGTGCGGGCTGCAGGCATCCCTGTGACATCAGCGCCTTCGAGCCCAACCATTTTAAAGATCCTGCCACCTGCTGCTGCTCTTCCCCTAATGGTGGTCGCCATTTGGTGCGTGTGGGCTGCACACTCTGCTCCAGAGACCTTGTCTGTCCACGAGTCTGCTCCAGAGGCCTTGTCTGTCCACAAGTCTGTGTCAGTGCGCCCGGAGGTGGCAGCTCCTGTTGCAGAACCTCCTAAGGGGGGGCGTCCACTTACAAACTCTTAGCCTGTTCTGTCATGACGTTCCCCATCATCCATTGCGCTGATCACCTGCATCCACTCAGAGACTCTATATAAGCCTTGGACTTCCTCTTGCATTTCGCAGAGTATTGTATTGTGTTTACATTCGTACGGAGCCTCTCCCTAGTTACCTGTGTTCTGTCTAGTTCTCTGAGTTTTGGTATACTCGCCTGGTTATCTCGTTTTGTCTGTTTCGCTGCCTGCCCCTTGGATCTCTCGCCTGTCTTATCAGATTACCCCTTTTTGCCTAGCCCCTTGGATTACATTTGCCACTGATCGACCCTCGACTGTTTACCGATTACTCTTTTGTCTTGCTCTTACATACCTGTTTGCCGATGTCTGACCTTGCCTGTTTTTTGACCATGTCTCGTCACAATAAAGTTATGCAGATGGATCCGCCCGCTACCCATCTACCTCATTCCGTTACATTGACCAACTGAAGGGAACTAAGCAGCAAATCAGCATATAAGAATGCTATGTAATTTTGAATTTTGCAAAAAATCTATTTTTTTGAACTCGTCCGAGACAGTTTGTTTAATTTTACCAAAACTGGCTCAGATCATCTTCAGAGCATTCTGGCAAAAAGTTATCAAAAGTTTTTTTTTTTTACAAAGTTCTACAAATTTAACAAAGTTTGTGCAAAAATGAACATAAGGCTATATCTCCGCAAAGTTTTAGCGGATTTAGACCAAACTTGGTACGTATTATACCAAGCATGACTTGAGGGCACATGAGTAGTTTTGCCACAATGCCACCTACTTGTCAAAATAAATAAATAAATAAATAAATAAACATTTCCGCTTATAAATTCTGAGCTGATTAGATTTGGAACCGCATACTGAATTGAATGGTATCTAATTTTCCTACATCTGCCCCATCCCTAATAAAGCACACCAGAACCAGCTAATCAAGGTGTTTAATTACAGACATGTGTGTTGAAGCAGAGTTGGAATTTAAATCTGCAAGAAAGTAGCTCTCCAGAAGCAGGGATGGAGACCCCTAGGGTTGTAAACCCTGGAGAAAAAAACAGTATATGCTGGTAGGTATGTTTTAAGCTGGTCCTTTGCTGGTTTATGCTGGTCATGTTGCTGGTCAAGGACCAGTATAAACCAGCATAGGACCATCTTAAACCAGCAAAGGATCAGCATAAACCAGCAAAGGACCAGCTTAAACCAGCATCAAAACATACCTAACCAGCATCCCAGCATCAAAACATACCTACCAGCATATGCTGTGTTTTATCACCAGGGCTGAGTAATTAAAGATAGCTCCTTAGCTCTTCATTTAGCCAGTGTTGTGCTTGGCCGCCCCTTGATTGCTGTTTTCGAAATATAAATGTTTTACTGGATTTTTTTTTTTTTTGGCAGACTTGGTAAGCATAAGAGACCTTGGCTGACCAAGGCTCAATACTATCTCAATAATAGTTTAGAATAGTTCAATAAAATTCAGACATTAAGTATGGTCTAATGCCCAAAAACATTGTATATTATGAATGTAATCTAATCATTACATATTTTACATCAAATCTGGTTCTACCACACATACATTTACTTACATTTACATAGTCAAGTCAAGTCAGTCAAGTCACCTTTATTTATATACCGCCTTTAACAATACAGAATTGTGACAAGGCGGCTGTACAGTATTAAATAGGAAATAGTACATCAACAATGCCAAGGGCAACAATAAACGCTCAATTTTCAGGTAAAGGTAGTTAATCAAATACAATAAATTAAAATACAATATCATGTGAAGAGAAAGTGTCCCCAACTAAGCAAGCCAGAGGCGACAGCGGCAAGGAACCAAAACTCCATCGGTGACAAATGGAGAAAAAAACCTTGGGAGAAACCAGGCTCAGTCGGGGGGGCCAGTTCTCCTCTGGCCAGACGCAGAGGACTCACCAGGTTCATGTGGTCTTGTGCCGACAGCTGTCTAGGTGACGAGGTCTTCACTGGGGATCCGCCTCTGGGGCTCATCTAGTCAATGTGGTCTCCGCTAACATTCAGGGCTGTAGAGGTCGTCTCTAGGTGCTGATCCACCGTCTGGGCTGGGTACAGACTGGATCCGGGGGACTGCAGTGACCATCTGATCTGGATACGGACTGGATCTGGTGGTTAAGGTGACCTCGGAATAAGAAAGAAACAGACTAATATTAGCGTAGATGCCATTCTTCTGATGATGCACTGAGTACATCGGGTGTTATGGGAAGTGTTCCCGGTTCCGGTTGACCTAATTAGTGCAGCCTAACAATCCTTTAACGGATTTGAATTATAAGAATATGTTGATGTGTTATGTGTAAGCAAGGTTAAAGAGATGGGTCTTTAATCTAGATTTAAACTGACAGAGTGTAACGATGACGCTGAGGCGGTGTTAGAATCCATTTGCGGAAGTTTATTGCAAACAACAGAAAACATACACGTGTAGCCAGGCAGTGGGTCGATAACCAGAAAGCAGTCCAATCTTACAACAGTCCAGGGGTAATCCGTAAACGTAGTGATAAACCAGGCAGAATAGTCAAACCGTAATAGCAGTCCACACAGGCAAACAATCCAATAAGGGAAATCCAAGAAAACGGTAGTCAGAAAACAAGGCAAAATCATACACGTGTAAGCAAAATAGGGTAATCAGAAAAACGCTCGGTAAGGCAGGTTAACTGGCTATACTTCGCAGTGAGTGAGCACATGGTGAGTCCTTAAATACTGCCAAACAGGAAGTGACAGTAGAAGCAGCAGAGGGAGCGTGCAGTCAGTACTCGGGAGATGGCTCCCTCTGCTGGCGTGGCATTACAGTACCCCTCCCTCTAGGAGCGACTCCTGGAGCTCGGCGAGGTCGTCCCCGTGGTCGTGGTGCTGGACGGTCGGGTCTGGCTCGATGAAACTCCTCCGTGAGGGACGGATCCAGTATGTCGTTGGCGGCTACCCATGACCTCTCCTCAGGTCCATAGCCCTCCCAGTCCACCAAATATTGGAGCTGACCCCCTCTGCGCCGAGAGTCCAGCAACTCCTTCACCTTGTAAGCAGGTGAGCCGTCCACATCCAAGGGTGGGGCCATCTGGCCGGGGTCAGCCTCCGGGTGGACCGGTTTTAGGAGCGACACATGGAAGGAGGGAGAGATGCGATAGTTAGGAGGAAGCTCAAGCTGGTATGTAACTTCATTTATACGTTTAAGTATTTTAAATGGTCCAACATACCTTGGGCTGAGCTTCCTGCTGGGCAGCCGCAGCTTGATGTCCCGTGTTGAGAGCCAGACCCGCTGTCCAGGTTGGTAGGGAGGGTGCGGAAGGCGGCGCCTGTTGGCCTGAATCTCCTGATTCCTTACGGCCCGCTGGAGGCGCACATGAGCACTATCCCACACCCTCTCACTACGCTTAATCCAGTCATCGACAGCCGGTACCGAAGAGGGTTCACCTGACCACGGGAACATGGGGGGCTGAAACCCCAGGACACACTGAAAGGGGGTGAGGCCTGTAGAGGAATGGGTGAGTGAGTTTTGGGCATATTCGGCCCAAGGAAGGAACTCTGACCATCTGTGCTGCTCTCTGCTGCAGTATGAACGGAGATATCGACCGATCTCTTGATTTAGTCTCTCCACCTGTCCATTACTTTGCGGATGGTATCCTGAGGTGAGGCTGACATTGATGTCAAGTTGCTTACAGAAGGCTTTCCAGACTTGTGAAGTGAACTGAGCACCTCTGTCACTGACGATATCCTCAGGTAGGCCATACACTCGGAAGACATGGTTGAAGAGAGCTAGGGCTGTTTCCATGGCTGTGGGTAGGGCTTTTAGAGGGATGAGACGGCAGGATTTGGAGAAGCGGTCGATGATTACCAGTATGGTTGTGAATTCTTGGGAGGATGGCAGATCTGTGACAAAATCTATGGACAGATGGGACCAGGGTCGTTGTGGAATGGGTAATGGTTGCAGCAATCCTGAAGGCAGTTCTTTGGGGGTCTTAGACTGTGCACAGATTTGACAAGACTTGACGAAGGTAAAGGTGTCAGCAGTCATTGAGGGCCACCAGAACGAGTTCTTCACCAGATGTAAAGTTCGAGAGATACCTGGGTGTCCTGCACTAAGCGAGGTATGGACCCATTGCAGAACTTGTTGACGCATGTCTTGTGGTACATAGAGCTTATTGGGTGGACATTGTGGTGGTGGAGGGTCCTGTTCGTGCCTTCGCTGAATTTCTTCCATAATGTCCCATGAGATGGGCGCTAGTATGACGGTGGGTGGAAGAATGGGTTCTGGTGGAAGGAGATCCATGTGTGGATCATGTTGCCGGGAGAGAGCGTCCGCCTTGCTATTTTTACTTCCTGGTCGATAAGTGACTGTAAAGTTGAAACGAGTGAAGAAAAGGGCCCAACGTGCCTGGCGTGGATTCAGCCTCTTAGCACCCTTGATGTACTCGAGATTCTTGTGGTCCGTGATAACTTGAAATGGGTGTTTGGCGCCCTCAAGCCAATGCCGCCACTCCTCAATGGCTGCTTTCATGGATAAAAGTTCCTTGTTACCCACGTCATAATTTCGTTCTGCACTGGTGAGTTTTCTGGAATAGAAGGCGCAGGGATGAAGTTTGCCTGGCTGACCGTGACGTTGAGACAGAACGGCTCCGATACCGCAGTCCGATGCATCCACCTCCACGACGAATGGCAGCTCCGGGTCTGGATGTTTCAAGATGGGGGCGGTAGTGAAGCTTGCCTTGAGGGTAGCGAATGCACGTTCTGCGCCTTCGGTCCAACTGAGTTTCTTGGGTTTGTTCTTGAGCAGAGAAGTTAGAGGAGCAGCAATGGTACTATAATTACGGATGAATCGGCGATAGAAGTTGGCAAAAGCCAGGAATCTTTGTAACTCCTTGACGGTCGATGGTTGAGACCATTCCGTGACTGCCTGGATTTTACTCGGATCCATTTTGACCCCCTGGTGACTGACTTGATATCCAAGGAAGGATGTTTGGTGGACATGAAACTCACACTTTTCCGCTTTGACATATAGTTGATGTTCCAGAAGGCGAGATAGTACAGCACGTACGTGGGAGATGTGTTCTGCTTCTGACTTGGAAAAGATGAGGATGTCGTCAATGTAGGCAATTACGAATTTGTTCATAAAGTCTTTAAGTATCTCGTTTATGAAGGACTGGAAGACAGCTGGGGCGTTGGCTAACCCGTACGGCATTACCTGGTATTCGTAGTGCCCCCTAGTGGTGAGGAATGCAGTCTTCCATTCGTCCCCCTCCTTGATCCTGATGAGGTTGTAGGCACTTCGTAAATCAAGTTTCGAGTAAATGGTGGCTTCCCGTAGTTGTTCTAGAGCCGGGGAACTAGAGGCAGAGGGTACCGGAACTTTACTGTAACATTGTTAAGTCCACGATAATCAATGCATGGTCTCAACCCACCATCCTTCTTGCTCACGAAGAAGAACCCCGCTGCAGCAGGGGATGTAGATACCCGGATGAATCCTGATTCAAGTGCCTCCTCAATGTAGTCCTCCATAGCTTGATCCTCCATCCGAGACAGCGGATAAACTTTACTTTTAGGTGGCATGGCGTTGGGCAGTAGATCGATTGCACAGTCCCAGGGACGGTGTGGAGGTAACTGCGTGGCTTTTGATTTGCTGAAGACCTCAGATAAATCCTGGTAGTGATCGGGAATAGTGATTTTTACCTGGGTATCAGGGCTCTCGACGCTTGTGGTGAGACATGGTTGAGGTTGAGCGAGAAGACAGTTTTCCATGCAGAATTGTGACCAGTGAGTTAGCTCCCCCTGGAACCAGGAGATATCAGGATCATGGATGGAGAGCCAGGGGAACCCGAGGATGACCTCGTACTTAGGTGAATCGACCACATACAAAGTGATATCCTCATGATGCAGTAATCCAATCTGTAGTGTTACGGTTCTGGTTTGATGGTGGATGCCGTGGTCGATGAGGGTGTCGTTGATGGCTTTAATCTGGATGGGTGGTATGCATGGTTGAGTCGGGATATTATATTTCTGGACGATGTTCTTGTTGATGAGATTCAGTGCAGCCCCAGAGTCAATCATCGCTGTAAGATCAAGATTGAGAGTATCAGTTCTTATGGTAACCGGCAATGTCAGAGATTTATACTGTAATGACGTGAGATCTTTGATATTTACCCCTGATGAATTCTTGGACTTGAGGGAACATCCACTGCTACGGTGGCCTGGTCCACCGCAGTAAAAGCACAGGTGGTTTAGACGACGTCTAATCCGTTCATCCTCAGATAACCGTGAAGCGTTGAGTTGCATGGGTTCGGACGGTGGTTGTTCCGTTGCATGATCACAGGTTGATGACATATGCCGGTTGCTTTTGCTTGAGCGTTGCTTGGGTGACTGCCTCATGAGATTGTCGATCTTGATAGTGAGGTTGATGAGTTCGGAAAATGATGAATTCTCTCGTCGGCAGGCCAGCTCGGTTTGCAGGTCGATATGCAAGCTGTTGTAGAAGATAGCTTTGAGAGAAACATCATTCCATCCACTCTGAGCCGCCAGAGTACGAAACTCAACTGCATACTCCGCTGCTGTACGGTTACCCTGTTTAGCATGAATGAGTTGTGTCGAAATATCCCTGCCCCCTGCGGGATATTCGAACACTTCTTGAATCTGTAGCAGGAAATACTCGACAGATTTCTTGAGTTGAGAGTCGGCATCCCATACAGCTGAAGCCCAGTCCAAAGCTCTCCCTGTGAGCAGAGTCATCAAGAACGCATATCTCTTCTCCTCAGATTCAAAACGGTCTTGTTGATATTCGAAATACAGCTTCACTTGACGAACAAAACCTTTGCATTGCTCAGCCGTATCGTCAAACTTGTTAGGAAGAGCGAAGCTTACCGTTGAAGGCATGGGAGGAGGCAGAGATCGTACGTAGTGCGTCAGGTGTTCGTTGACGGACTGTAGCTTAGCGAGTTGCTCCTGATAATTCTTTAACAACTCGCTCTGGTAAGCGAATGCTGCTTGCAAGTTGGAGACCTCCGCTGGATTCAGGGTAGGCGAAGTATTCTGTAACGATGACGCTGAGGCGGCGTTAGAATCCATTTGCGGAAGTTTATTGCAAACAACAGAAAACATACACGTGTAGCCAGGCAGTGGGTCGATAACCAGAAAGCAGTCCAATCTTACAACAGTCCAGGGGTAATCCGTAAACGTAGTGATAAACCAGGCAGAATAGTCAAACCGTAATAGCAGTCCACACAGGCAAACAATCCAATAAGGGAAATCCAAGAAAACGGTAGTCAGAAAACAAGGCAAAATCATACACGTGTAAGCAAAATAGGGTAATCAGAAAAACGCTCGGTAAGGCAGGTTAACTGGCAATACTTCGCAGTGAGTGAGCACATGGTGAGTCCTTAAATACTGCCAAACAGGAAGTGACAGTAGAAGCAGCAGAGGGAGCGTGCAGTCAGTACTCGGGAGATGGCTCCCTCTGCTGGCGTGGCATTACACAGAGTTTGTCTGCGTCCTGAACAGTGTAGGGTAGATAAGAAAATGATCTGCCGCCCACGGTTGATTTTGATATTCTAGGTATTATCAAATTGTCAGAGTTTTGAGAACGCAGTGGACGTGAAGGACTATAATGCGATAAGAACTCGCTCAGGTAGTGAGGAGCTAAACCATTCAGGGCTTTATAAGTAATTATATATATCCTGTGTGGACCACATATACATACCCTGAGCTTACCAATTGTTCTTTGGTTTTCATGAGAAAAAATACATTTCCTGATTTTAAGTGGTTTAAATAATTTAACCCTGTAAGGTTGATTTTAGGGGTTACTGAGGTTAAGGGTTTAAAGGTTGGGGTTAGAGGTCATGAATCAGAGGTCATTGAAAAAGTTGACCTGGGCTGAGGAGCAGGTCGGATACTTGGCAGGACATCCCAACTGGACGTTAAGCTGTCATGTGATGAAGATAAACAATCAAAAACAATCACAAATAAACATGATCAAAGAATGGTATGATTAAGAAGAAAACAGACATACAGTATAAGACAATCTAAATTCTAATAATTAAGTTTTCTAATTCATGAATTCTGAATCAGGTGTGGGATTTTTTAACCACAAATTTAGAAGAAAATGCTAAAAGGATAGTTCACCCAAAAACAAAAACTCTTTAATTACTCACCCTCATGTCATTCTAAACCCGTAAGACCTTTGTTCATCTTCAGAATACACATTAACATATTTTTAATTAAATATGAGAGCTTTCTGACCCTGCATAGACAGTAATATAACTGAAATGTTCCCAGGCCCAGAAATGTAGGTAAAATAGTCCATGTGACATCACTGGTTCAACTGTAATTTTTCTAAGCTATGAGATTACTGTTTGTGCGCAAAGAACACAAAAATAACAAGTTTATTCAACAGTTCTTATCCTACGTATTCTGCAGCCATTAATAAGAGTCCCACGCTGCATGCTTGTAAACAAGGTGCAGTGCATACGTGTTCTACGTCACCAGCACCATGTGCACAGGTTTCTGGGCCTGGAAACATTTTAGTTACATTGCTTTCTATGCAGGGTCAGAAAGCTATCGGATTTCATTAAAAATATCTTCATTTGTGTTCAGAAGATGGACGAAGACCTTATGGGCTTGGAACAACATGAGGGTGAGGGTAATTAATGAATTATCATCTTTGGGTGAACTATCCCTTTAATAATGGACAGTTATCTCTTTTTGTTATCGCATTTTTTAATTAATTTAATTACAAATAATTTTTCTAACAACTACAAAGGCTTTAGGAAGAATGTGTTCGAGTGGAATGTAAACTGTGTTTGGGCATATTGTTCTCTGTCAGTTGTTTTAACTTGGCTAGCTCGTTTTATAAGAATCCTGTAATTTGTTTGTATTATGTATTGCTTAATTCTTTTATATTTCTGGGCCTGTATTCACAAAACATTTTATCTTACCACTTACCATTTTATCACTTCTCCTAAACAGCAGTAAAAGTTTTTTTCTCTTAAAACCTACTCACAAAGCTGCTAAGACAAGGATATAATCAAAGGAAAATTGGGAGTTGGGATAACCAGCAAAACCAAAAAAGATGTGTGGGAAAACATATGTGTGCAAATAAATGCAGCATGTATTTTAAATTGCCGGCAACAGACATTTTAACCCTGCTGAAAAAAATTTAAAATAATAAAAACCATCACAGAATTTGTCATTATTTTACTAGTTATATTGGGAATTGTGGTAACACTTTACAATACGGGTGCACAAATATGCATTAATTCATGCTTAACTAATGCAGAGATAATCATGAGTTAATTCAGTTAAACTCATGAAGAACTAAACCATTTATTAATAATTACTTAATCAGCAACAATGAACATTCTATATGATTCATAGATTAAGTAATCAGTAAATTGTTATTAGTTAAATGTGTCATAATGTATTAATTCCCTAATAACTTATTTTATTAGCTAATAGTGTAAATTCATGTGTTAATTACCACAATGGGTTGAAGCCATGCATTTCATCTTCCAGTTGTCTGTTTTAATTAATCATTAGCTATGTTATGATAAGGCACAGAACTATTAACTAATTGTTAAGTAATATGTCATTGTGGTTATGGATTTAGAATTAGTTAGTTAGTCATGTGCCTCAACAAGTAAAGTCATAACAATGATATCTTTGCAAATCATTAGCTAATGATTAATTAAAGCAGACAACTGGAAGTTGAAATGCATGGCTTCAACCCATTGAGGCACATGACTAACTAATTCTATATCCATAACCACAAAGACATATTACTTAACAATTAGTTAATAGTTCTGTGCCTCAACAAGTAAAGTCACAACATAATGTTACATTTGCAAATCATTAACTAATGAGTAATTAAAGCAGACAACTGGAAGTTGAAGTAAATAGCATTGACCACTGTGGTAATTCACATATGAATTTACATCATTAGTTAATAAAATAAGTTATTAGGGAATTAATACATGATGACACCTTCAGCTAATAACAATTTATTGATTACTTAATCTATGGTTCATATAGAATGTTCATTAGTTGCTGATGTAGTAATGATTAATAAATGGTTTAGTTCTTCATGAATTATAAATTAACTTGTGATTATAAGGCATGTTTGTATTTTTTACCTGTTTGTTTTACCGGAATTGTATTGGTTTTAATGGTAACTGCAATTTGTGCAATAGTGCCTGTTGATCTCTACTGGTAATTGGTCACCTTCTATTGGTGGCTTGTTAAAACCACTAACTAAATCCTAAAAACATGTTTAATGTTTAAAAGTTGATGGTTTGTAATGGTTTTTGTAGTTAGAATTTTTATGATGGTGTCCGGAATATGGACCTGTTTTGTTGTTTTTCGTTTGTGTGCCCTTATATGGTCATGTTCTGTGCACCTGTGTTCTCCCCATTAGCCCATGTATTTAGTTCCAGTTTGTGAATTATGTCTTTGTTGGATCTACCAAGTTGTGTACGTGTGCCTTTTCTCATTCCTTTTGTGGATTTACCCTGTACTTTTGGATTTAGACTGTTTTGCTTATCCAAGTCTCTGGCATTCCTCCCAGCACAGTTCATGACAGATGGTTTGTATTGTTTTTGTTTGTTTGTTTTTTGCCTTTTTTTTTTTTTTGCCTTTTTAGCAGGGAGGATAAGCCTAGTTTGTGATTTGGTCTTAGTGACTTAGGAGTCCGCTTCACTACTTCTAACATTTCTCAGATTTAGGAGCTCTAAAATACTTTGTGAAATACTCTTAGAGCAAAAATTTAGGAGTCCTAAATTTTGACATATCCATGTTTATAAGATTTTCTCCTAAATCGGCAAGTTTTGAGCTACTTTTAGCCTAAAGATGTTTTGTGCATACGGGCCCTGATGTAATTTCTTGTATTTATATTTTTAAATACAAATATAACCAATTATTAGGCCACCTTTGCTGTATATTTGGTTTGTGGACTTGTTTTATGTTTAATCTAATTAGAAATGTCTATAATCAAATGCTGCTTTGCTGCCAGTGTGTTTTGAACTGAACAAATATGATTGTGTGTAACAATGCATGTACAAAAGCTACTGAAGATCAGTCTTTTAAGATTCAAGAGAGATGTGTGGATTGCTAAACATTCTTACCGAACCGTTTTCACAATAAAGCAGATGATAACAGCCAAGCCTGTACATCCACACAGAGATCCAATCACAATTGCTGCGATTTCACCTGAGACAGAGGCAAGATGTTAAGTTTCTCAAGAGAACTATAAGAACTGAGCAAAAAATTAAGCAAAAAGATCTCTTCTTAGTGAGTTAATTGAAAAGATAATGATAAATGCAACAGTTTGATGCATAATATTGAATGTTCAGACAATAAAGTGATTAATATAATAATTAGTATAATATGAAATGTTTCTCACCTGCAGTATAAATTTTAACTGAGACTGTAGAGAGGATCAAGGTGAGAGAAAGATAAGTTAGAGACAGCATAAGCACTATGCTAATTCAAACATTCATAAATTTTAAAAATTAAAAATTTCATTTACACAAAACGATTAACCCAAAATGACGATTCTGAAATAATTTACATTAATATTAAATAATATAACCCCTTATATAACTGAGTCTTCTAACTGCTTTGTACTGCTTTCCCCACTCAGGCACACACTCACACAGGCTTACAATAAACTCTGTGTTCACAAGAGATTTTGAAAAACTAATCAGCCATCATGTAAACAAAGAGCACAGCTACATAATCCCCCACCCCCAACCCTGTTCTCTCTCCCTTTCCCTCTTTCATTCTTTCTTTCTCAATCCTACCAGGAATGGAAGAGGACAGGACAGTTCTGCGGTTAAGTGGCTGAGTGGTGCGGTAGTTATCCTGGAGAGCAATAGGCTTTGGCCCTTCTGCTTTACTGGAGTACAACGCTGTCTGTAATTTCAACAGCTAATATGAGAAGAGAAGAGAACATGACAACATTTATCGTGCAGCCAATGTCAGATTTTTTTTTTTTTCTTTTCAAAAGACAAATTTGCACTGCTTGCGCTTTTACTTAGTCTCCCTGTACCTGTGAGTGAGAGATTTTAACTCTTTCATTGAAGATGGTCCAGAGGACACTCTGGTGGCAGGGAGGAGTAGTGAGTGAGCCGTTGTAGCGGAAATATTGGCTAAGGTTATCAGGCAGCAGTGACTCTATGTCAAATGCAGGTATTTCCACCTTCTGGCCTAGAATAAATTAAACAAATCTGATTTACAAAGTAATCCAAAAGGCTGATGCACAATAATCACACACATACACGGACATGCACACACACATGCCTGCATATCTGATGTTGCCCAGATAGTTAAGAATACTACCATATCCCTGATTAACCTCCTTGCCTGCCTGAGAAAGAATACAAATAAATTCTGAATGAGATACAGTTTGAATGGAAATTTAAAAAAAAAAATATTATGTGAATATTAATAGGTTAGAGTAAAAGCAGAGAACTCACCTCAATTAGGATTGCCAACACAGCCAGGCCATTCTCCTGGGTCTTAGCTTCTGACATATTAGCATACATCTCTGTGTTGTAATGGACAATATGGAGCTGACAGAAAAGACAGAGAGTGTGTCTTTGAGTTGTAATGTGATTTGGCATCTTACAAAAGATATTTTCCTTTTATAGATTCACTAAATTCTGTGTCAATAGCTGATGATATGGGAATGCACTTATATGTGTTTTTATTGTTTAAAACCTTAATAGGAACACAACATTGTATTGGCTGATGGCACTGTTGTGGCTCCCTGAGACAAGTCTGCCCTATCTGACACAGAATCATATAAAACCAAAACACTCACATGCAAAAGAGAGAAACAAAGTCAGCTCATTCTTATAGCCACAAATTAAACAAAACTGGTGTTTCAACAGCCAGTTTTGAATGGAAATCCTAACTCCTTGTGGTGCTGGTCTGAAAACGAGGTGTGTTCAGGCACATTATTGGTGCGTTGTTATTTCGTTGTTATTACGATTACTGCCACTGACCAACTAAAACATTCTTAAACACAATTCCTGGAGGGCCACAGCTCTGCACAGTTTAGCTCCAACCCTAATCAAACACACCTGATCCAGCTAATCAAGGTCTTCAGGATTGGCAGGTGTGAGTTGGAGCTGGTTGGAGCTAAACTCTACAGAGCTGCGGCCCTCCAGGAATTGAGTTTGAGACCTCTGAACTAAAACCTGGTCTAAAGTCAATGGCGCAGTATTTATTACATTTTTTAATCTATGTATTAAAACGCATGTTAGTAATATGCACCTACAGGCAGGTCCACAACACACATACATTCTGCTTATTACACACAAATGGCCGTGCAGCAGCACACAAACATGCCAGATATTAAAAATGAAGTGATTACAATGTAATCACTACTGTCCTGTGGATGGTTTCCTCTCTGGAGAAACATTCAGTCTTTGCTCTTGCAAATTCCGCCATGTAAATAGCAAATCTGCCATGTCGCCACTGGCATTTAAAGGGAATGGGAGATGAGACTCTGATTGGTTTATTGCACATTACACCCAAAACACACCTATGACTCATTAAGGCTCAAGCACCTGACACCTCTCTCTGTCCATCTTGCATCACAAAGACTACTGCCAAATATAAGTTCTTCAAACCATAAAATACAATATTTGTCACTTAACAAGCTATTGTTTTGGGCTGAGAAAACTGAAATGAACTACATTCAGAAGTGTAGTTTCAGTTTTACTGACCAAGAAGTATGTCATGGTGCCAATTTGGCTGAGAGACCATTGATCTAATGGATGTTTACTTCAATATTCAGTTAGTACAGAAACACATGAAGTTTCTTAGGTTTGTTTTTGGGGGCAAAGCTTATTAAAGCCATTCATATGCTGACCTTATCAACTAGCTGACTCTAGCACAGTGTAAAGATTTGGTGTGTCAGTGTCAAGACTCTGTTCTTGATCAAATGTGAGGTATTAGCTTGAGGATGGATCCCCGGAAACCTGTTCTACTGCTGAGTTTATAGGGTTAGCATTTGACTCATACTCTGTGCAGGTACAGCTGTCTCCGGCTCGTGTTCTATCATTTTGTCTGAATTGCCTTTATTTAGTGATCTTCATATCCATCCATCTCATGAGAATTCATATGTATTTTGCACAAAATGTGGTTCTACAAAATGTGCATTTACTTTTCTTTATACTGTACAATTTTTTAATAAATCGCTATGGCTAGGTTTAGAGGTAGGAGTAGGATTAGCGACTATAAAAAAAAAAATATATATATATATATTGTTACTAAAATGGTAATTTCCTTGCATATTTCGGTCTATTATATTTTATGACTTTTTATATTCTCTACAAAATAGGTAGGTTTTGGTTTGGGGGTAGGTTAAGGGGTCTAAAAATCAATTATCGATAAAATGATGAAATTGCATTGATACTATTGATATCTTAATGATATAAATAGATTCGTACATTTTTAGTTTTTTTCTTTTGTTAGCTAAAAAATATATAGTCATTTCCATATTTTAAACATTAAAACACGTCCAAATTGTATATTTCAGCATTCAGTGACATTCACTGGCTGTTGGCCTGTTGTAAAGTTTTCTAGATGGGGGACCACATTCAACAATTTTAGCATACATCCCGGTATGATTTATCCCAGTATAACAAAAGGAAAAGCATTAAGACTTGAAACATTTTAAATAAAGGTAATTGTTTTACCAAGTTCAAGATTGAGGATTCCCACAAAACTATACTTTCTGGAAGCCTTTTTCAAGAAAAAGAATTTTTTTAATTTCAGTAATAATGTAATTAACAATTGAGGTATACAGTGCAACAGCAAAAACTGTTAAAAAAAAAAAAAGTTACATTTATTTATACCAGGGATGGTGAATGTCGGTCCTGGAGAGCCGCAACCCTACAGAGTTTTGCTTCAACTCTAATCAAACACACCTGAACAAGCTAATCAAGGTCTGCAGGCTTACTAGGATGCTACAGACAGGTGAGTTTCTATTAGGGTTGGAGCTGAATTTGCTGAATGTGGTGATCTGAAGGCAGTTCAACATGACCAGTGAACAGTTCCTCTCTCAGAGTGAGTGGTGATGCCCATATGTGACTCTGTACCACAAAACCAGTCATAAGGGTCAATTTTTCAAAACTGAGATCAATACATCATCTGAAAGCTGAATAAATAAGCTTTCCATTAATGTATGGTATGTTATGATAGGGCAATATTTGGCCGAGATACAACTATTTTAATATATGGAATCTGAGGGTGCCAAAAAATCTAAATATTGAGAAAATCGCCTTTAAAAAGGCCAAATGAAGTTCTTAACAATGCATATTATTAATCAAAAATTACGTTTTGATATATTTACAGTACGAGATTTACAAAATATCTTCATGGAACATGATCTTTACTTAATTTCCTAATGATTTTTGGCATAAAATAAAAATCAATAATTTTGACCCACACAATGTATTTTTGGCTGTTGCTACAAATATACCCCAGCGACTTAAGACTGGTTTTGTGGTCTAGGGTCACATATGTATATAAACACCACTAACCACTGCAAACTCTTATAAAAACATGCTTCTTCAGTGAGTGTCCATTATGAAACATTTACCAGACATGTGACCATACTGAAATGTGCTCATAAAGCTATCAGACTAATTTCACACTAATAATATAGGACTTGCACGTGTCTATTCACAAGTTCGACTGCCCATCCAGTCCTAATGGTTAATGGTAAACGAACTTGGCTTGCTGTCCACAATGGAGGCTCGAACCCGAGACTCGGTTTGAGCTCAGAGTTCAAACCCCCCATTGCAGAACTATCTAGAGGGAAAATAACAGAAATAGAGGAGGAGATGGGGAGATGGAGGAATGCCAGAAGAACTGACGCTGGGAACGTGCAATGAGTGCTGCTTATATAGGCTCATAATGATAATTGACAAGCCTGAATGTTTGGGTTCCTCCCGAACCTACGTTTGGAACTTTCACGAGTTCGCCTGCCCATCCAGTCCTGATTGGTTAATAGAAAACGAACTAGCAAGCTGGGAAAACAATTGCGAGTAGTTTTGGTGATGCAAGTTGAGAAAACTTTAATGGATTCAATCGCTGAGAGAAATCGCCGCTCTTGCAAAAATAGAAGAAAATATATGAAGTTCAGTCAGGGGCTGCAGGAGTGCTGTGCAAAATCACTCATGTTGCAGTGAGGAATGGAAGTAAGTATGGCATCTGCTGCAAGAGAGGTGGGAGAAGTTATTGCTGCAGAGGTGAGAAATAGAGTTTAGTATCATATCTGCTCTGCAACCAGATGGAGCAGTCACTGCTGTGGCAGTGAGAAATGGAAGCTAGAATAAAATCTGCACGTGGGGGAAATCACTGTTGTGGCAGTGTGAAATGGAAGTTAGTATGACATCTCTGCAAGAGAGGAGAGAGATCCCATAGCTGCTGCAGAGAGAAATAGAGGTTTTTGTGACATCTGCTGCAATAGAGGAGGGAGATGCCCCTGCTGTGGCAGGGGAGAAATAGAGATTAGTATGGTATCTGCTCTGAGACCAGTGGGAGAAATCACTGCTGCGGCAGGGAGAAATCACTGCTGCGGCAGGGAGAAATAGAAGTTAGTATGATGACTGCTGCAAGAGAGGAGAGAGATGTCATAGCTGCAGCAGAGAGAAATAGAAATAGAGTTTAGTATGAAATCTACTGTGGAAGTGGTGGGAGGAATCACTGCAGCAATAATCTTCCCTTGTCACTGCCACAGTAGTGCCAAAACCTTTACTACCCCAGCAGCCGCGATTTCACCCTTCGGTAATTATTTGCTATAGACTTTCTCACAAGGGAAGATTATTGCTTGCAGCGCAAGTGGAATGGACAACTCGCTGCTGTGGCAGTGAGCTGTAAATAAAGGTTAGGAGGCTGACTGTCCTGGTGGCTGTATAGTCTTCTCGAGTTGGAATCGGTTTAGGCAAGTCTGCAATACTTTGGAGTGCTGACATATCGGCCAAATCCAGCGGAGCATGTTCAAACTCCTTAAGATGACTAGATGTGAAAACACCTGGAGACAGGCAGAAGTGCCAAGCCATCGGTGAGGGTTGGGGCTGCCATGTGGGTGGCTGCAAAGAGGGTGCAAAATAGCCACTCAGCTGATGTAGGTGGTGGATAGCTTATAAAGGGGGGGAAGAGGCAGGCGCATCTGTGGAGGCAGCTTCACGCCAGGGCACTTCTGATAGAAAGATTGCAAGGAGAAAAGAGAGGTATGCAGGAGAGCAGCCAGAACGGTTCCTTGTTCACTTTGGAGACAAAAAGAGGAGGTAGGAGAAAAAAGAAGGAGCGTAGATGGGTGTGTTTTGGGCGAGCGAAAGTAAAACAGCAAAAGGGGCAAAGTATTGAACAAGGAGTGTCTGTTTGCTTCTAACAACGGCTTTGCTACTTTTACCACTCCGCTGTGGTGACCCCGATAAAGGTAACAAGCCGAAGGAGGGAGAGAGTTAGTTGTTTAGTTTGGTAAAGTTTCTAATAAAGAAACCAACAACTTTAGATTACTATGTAAGAATTCATATGTTCACATTTTTTGAAAATATTTTGCTTTTTGAAAATGTATCAGTGTAAATGCCTAAGTTTGTTATTATTATTATATTATATTATATTATATTATATTATTATTATTATATTATATTATTATATTATATTACAGTGCCTATAGGAAATCATCATACCCTGTAAAAAACCTAACCCTTTTTCACATTACACCCTGGAAAATAAAATAAATTAAGTCTAACTTCACTGTAAAAAAAAATCCGTAAAAATACAGTACAATATACCCTAATAATTACAGGAAATTTTCCGTTTTTGGTTTTTACAGGTGTTTTTCCGTATTTTTGAATTACGATTTGCATTGTGGGAACAAGAACGTTGGTGGCTTACATAGGCGCGAAAACAGTGAAGAGAAGACACGGAGAGTTTCTCGGTCAAAGTTTCAGTTTAATGTCGGCTTTCGAATTTGGAAAACATGTTTTTCATATACTCTTCGTGGTAAACGAGTTAAATGTCACATAAATTGTTTACGTAAGGTTAACTTAGTTGCTGTCTCGCTTGTTTGGCAAATGAACGTCGGAGCCGTCGCACTCAACATTTCTCTGCATATCGTCAGACATCTTCCTCGTGGAGTTTTCTGCCAAATGAGGTAAGTTTTGACCTTTTATTGTCTGTTTTACACACACACAGAAGATAAAATGCAAAACACAAACTAATTCGGTAACGTTACTAGCAAGCTGTCTGTGAAGCGACTGTAAACAGGCGTCCGACGCGCGGTAGCCGCGCCAGAATGCCGCTTCAGGTCAGCGTGACAGTAACGTTAGCTCCTCAAGTTATCTTTATCACTTTAATGGATAAATGCACACGACATTATGTCAAAATGACCGTTGTGTTTCTTTCGTTTTCTTTTTTAATGACAGGACGTGATTGCTGCTGTACTGTGAATCTCAAGCACACCTGCATTCTTATCATGGGTTTGTATTCTGTTTTATTAACAGTTTTATTTAACATAAGTGTTAAGTATCAGAAAGAAAATCGTTATTGAGTAATTTATTCTGTTGACTTTCACAACAATGTGAAGTTGTTTGCTGTTTGATGGGTCGGAAGCCACGTCACAACGTGCTAACCTTAACAAAATGATTGGATTGATTACTTTTGCATGTTATTATCCTGGTGTGTATAAGGTGTGTTCAAACTGCTTGTCATTATGTATATGGTAATTTTGTAATGTCTTTTGTGTTTAAGGTGATGGGCAGTTCAAGATTGCTGTCGTTCAAGAAGTTAATGACCACTGTTGAGGTTGTGAGCTACAAATACCCAGAAGAGGCGGCACTTACATTGGAGTTCATACAGAAGTAAGCAACACATATGTTATTAAATGTGTATCTGTTTATTTAATTGAAAATAATGAAGTATATTGTAAGACACAGATGATCTGACAAGCTCATAAGACAGATGTAAATGGAGACTATTGGAAATGTAAGTTAAGCAATTTATAAATAAATATTTTAATTGACAAGTATTAGGGTTAGCAGTTATTTTAATGAACTTGAAATACTGTATGATCGATTTTCCATCTCCAACCTGCATGTTACTCTGTAGTTCAGTTTCATTCATTTCATTTTTATCATTATCCATTTCTTTTAGAGTTTTCCTATGAAGAAATCCTAAATGAGGGTTGAGATGAAGGAAACCAAGTAGGTTTGTATTCTATTTCATTTAACATTAGTGTTCAATATTGAAAAGAAAATAGAGTCTTTGAGTCATTTATTCTGTTGACTTTTACAACAATGTGAAGTTGTTTGCTGAACACGCCTTCTTCAAGGTGTTCAAAGATGCTTGTCATTATGTATATGGTCATTTTGTAATGTCTTTTTTGTTTAAGGTGATGGGCAGTTCAAGATTGCTGTCGTTTGAGAAGTTAATGAACAAATCATCTTTCCTGTTGGGGTTGTGAGCTACAAAATACCCAGAGGAGGCGGCACTTACTCTGGAGTTCATACAGAAGTAAGCAACACGTATGTTATAAAAAGTGTATGAAGCATTTGGTCGTGTTGCTGTTTATTTAGTTGAAAATAATGAAGTATAATTTAGGACACAGTTGATTTGACAAGCTCATATGACAGATGCAAATGGAGACTATTGAAAATGTAAGTTAAGCAATGTGTAAACAATTGGAAAGTATTATGGATTGCAGTTGATTTAATTAACTTAAAATACTGTATGACTACTTTTCCACTCCAACCTGCATATTACTCTGTAATTCAGTTGAATTAATTTCATTTTTTTGTCATATCCATTTCTTTCAGAATTTTCCTGTGAAGAAATCCTAAATGTGGTTTGAGATTAAGGCAACCAAGTGGCTGTGCATTCCTCCAAGACTCTTGCATGAACAATTTAAAAAATCCATGTAATATTTGAGTTTTTAAATTGAAAAAAATGGCACTTGCATTAAACATTCAGTTAAATGGTAAATAATACATCCCCTATAATGAATTGCATCAATTCGATGATATTTCTGTTATAATGAACTTCAAAATTCTGTTGTCAAGCCACTGGAGTCACATACTTTATACCTTTCTGGACCTTGAAAATGGTAGTTGCATAGACAATCAATAGAGGGACAGAAAGTACCCAGATTTAACTAAAAAATACTCTTAATTTGTGTTCTAAAAATGAATGAAAGTCTTATGGGTTTGGAATGGTATGAGTAATTGACTGAATTAGCATTTTTTTGTGTGAACTATCCCTCTAAACAATATTGTTTTCTCTTATAAGAAAAAAAAGTTTTGAATCTTGACTGTTTCTCATTGTGACGTTTAAAGTTTGTGACCACTTTTTAGTACAACACCTGCATTGTACAGATGCTCATGTTTTCTTTTTTTTTTTTTTTTAAATTGTCTGTTACTGTTTAAAGCTAAACTGTCTTTTACAATACAGCCATTTTGCCTGAGTTGACACATTGTTAAATGAATTGAGTATTTGATGCTGTTTAGTCCTAACCCACTTAAGGCAAACAAAAGCCATTGAATGTCATGATCGGGGCTGTGGGTCTCCCCTCAGCCTCTCGAGGTCGCTGTTCCCCTTGCACTGCACTCCCCTGATTGTTCACGTCTGTCTTGTCATTTGCACTGATTACGCTCACAGCTGTTCACACTCTGGACTATTGTATAAGAACTCTCACTTCTCATTCCTGGTTAGGTCTGCATTGTCTATTGTCTTCGTGTGTGTTTCTGTTCGGTTTATTTTTGATCTGGATTCTAGTCGTGTTGTGCCGTGTTTGGCCTTTTGGTTTATGTTTATTTGTGTTTTGTTTAATTAAATTATCCTTTCCTGCATTTGGACCCTGACCTCTTTTCTCTGTACATCCACCGTGACAGAATGCAGACCTCAAAGATGGGTCCAGCGGGGAGGATTTTTTTCGGGGAGGCGAAGCTTCCCCGTTTGGCGACGGCGACCACCCGCTCTGTTCCCGACACGGCGGAAATGTCCTTTGAGGCGGCGTCGGCCGCCCGTTTCGAGCTCATCTACGCCTGTCTGGCGGGGATGGACGCCTGTAGAGCCGAGGCTGCGCAGATGCGGCCCTGCTTTCTGGCGGAGGCGGAGACGCTCTTCCTCGGGCAGGCGGCGGCGACCGCTCTCTCTGTTCCTGACGCGGCGGTGACCGCGCTCTCTGTTCCGGACGCGGCGGCGACCGCTCTCTCTGTTCCTGACGCGGCGGCGACCGCGCTCTCTGTTCCAGACGCGGCGGCGACCGCTCTCTCTGTTCCTGACGCGGCGGCGACCGCTCTCTCTGTTCCTGACGCGGCGGCGACCGCTCTCTCTGTTCCTGACGCGGCGGCGACCGCGCTCTCTGTTCCGGACGCGGCGGCGACCGCTCTCTCTGTTCCTGATGCGGCGGCGACCGCGCTCTCTGTTCCGGACGCGGCGGCGACCGCTCTCTCTGTTCCTGACGCGGCGGCGACCGCTATCTCCTGTCCGGACGCGGCGGCGACCGCTCTCTCTGTTCCTGACGCGGCGGCGACCGCGCTCTCTGTTCCGGACGCGGCGGCGACCGCTCTCTCTGTTCCGGACGCGGCGGCGACCGCTCTCTCTGTTCCGGACGCGGCGGCGACCGCTCTCTGTTCCGGACGCGGCGGCGACCGCTCTCTGTGTTCCGGACGCGGCGGCGACCGCTCTCTCTGTTCCGGACGCGGCGGCGACCGCGCTCTCTGTTCCGGACGCGGCGGCGACCGCGCTCTCTGTTCCGGACGCAGCGCCGACCGCTATCTCCTGTCCGGACGCGGCGGCGACCGCTCTCTCTGTTCCTGACGCGGCGGCGACCGCTCTCTCTGTTCCTGACGCGGCGGCGACCGCTCTCTCTGTTCCGGACGCGGCGGCGACCGCTCTCTCTGTTCCGGACGCGGCGGCGACCGCTCTCTCTGTTCCGGACGCGCCGGTGACCGCTCTCTCTGTTCCTGACGCGGCGGTGACCGCGCTCTTTGTTCCGGACGCGGCGGTGACCGCTCTCTCTGTTCCTGACGCGGCGGTGACCGCTCTCTCTGTTCCGGACGCGGCGGTGACCGCTCTCTCTGTTCCTGACGCGGCGGTGACCGCGCTCTCTGTTCCTGACGCGGCGGTGGCCGCTCTCTCTGTTCCTGACGCGGCGGTGACCGCTCTCTCTGTTCCTGACGCGGCGGTGACCGCTCTCTCTGTTCCTGACGCGGCGGTGACCGCTCTCTCTGTTCCTGACGCGGCGGTGACCGCGCTCTCTGTTCCGGACGCGGCGGCGACCGCTATCTCTGTTTCTGACGCGGCGGCGACCGCTATCTCTGTTCCTGATGCGGCGGCGACCGCTATCTCCGTTCCTGACGCGGAGGCGGCTGCGCTCTCTGTTCCTGACGCGGCCCTCACCGTGCCTTCTGTTCCGGACGCGGCGGTGACCGCTCTCTCTGTTCCGGACGCGGCGGTGACCGCTCTCTCTGTTCCTGACGCGGCGGTGACTGCGCTGCACGGGCCTGGCCCGCCGTCCCTCCCCCTGAGTTGCCTTCCTCCGTACCTCCTCCCTCCAGACTTTGGGAACGTCTGGAAGCCGTTCCGTAGGGAGGGGGTACTGTCATGATCGGGGCTGTGGGTCTCCCCTCAGCCTCTCGAGGTCGCTGTTCCCCTTGCACTGCACTCCCCTGATTGTTCACGTCTGTCTTGTCATTTGCACTGATTACGCTCACAGCTGTTCACACTCTGGACTATTGTATAAGAACTCTCACTTCTCATTCCTGGTTAGGTCTGCATTGTCTATTGTCTTCGTGTGTGTTTCTGTTCGGTTTATTTTTGATCTGGATTCTAGTCGTGTTGTGCCGTGTTTGGCCTTTTGGTTTATGTTTATTTGTGTTTTGTTTAATTAAATTATCCTTTCCTGCATTTGGACCCTGACCTCTTTTCTCTGTACATCCACCGTGACATTGAATGCACTTTTAAGAATGTTTACATGAAGTAAAAATAAACCATGTTCAAATTTGTATATTGTGCTGGATTTATTTGCTTTATGTATATATAAATATATAAATACACCATTAAAACAGAAAAAGTCCTGTTTTTTTACCGGTGGCAGACTGAAAATTAACAGACTGTAAATTTACGGTACAAAGTCCAGGTAATGAGCTGCCAGTACTTTTTCCGTATTTTTTACGGAATTTTTTTTTACAGTGTTTTTTGAGCTGCATGTACACATTATAACCCTCATTAATCATTAAAGTAAAAATTAATCAGTGAAACGTCTGGTTTGGTAAAGTGATCAGCCCCTTAAAGTATACCATTATAAACTTGCTCAGGTGCAAGCAATTAACTTCCAGATTAAACACCAGGCCCCACCTGACATCAATAGTAGTGGTGTTGATTACTTCAGAATAAAACAAGCTGTTTCTTGAAGATTCCACTGTTAATATTGCATTGTATGGCAAAGAATTCATCATGGTTGGGAAAGTGCTTTCAAAAGACCTCCAGGATAAAGTTGCAGGCACAAGTTTGGAGAAGGCTACAAAAACATTTCAAAGGCTTTAGCAGAGTACTGTTCAGAGCATTATTAAGAAGTGGAAAGTGAATGGCACCACCAGCACATTGCCTAGATCAGGCCATCTGTCCAAAGTGGAAGACAGAGCCAGGAGGACATTGATAAGGCATCTTTAAAGGAGTTTGTTGTTGTTGTTGTTGTTGTTGTTGTTGTTGTTGTTGTTGTTGTTGTTGTTGTTGTTGTTTGTTTTTTATTATTTTGCAGAACTGTTGTGTTTCATTTCATTGGTGTGATTGTAAGACCAAAATTGTAAATAAAGCTGTAAAGTTATATGGAATGGGGTTTGATTTCAGGCTGCATGACAAATAAAGTAACAAAGGGGTATGATGATTTTCTTTAGGCACTGCATTTTGTTTTGTATTGTATTGTAAACTTAATAAATAATTGACCTAAAAATGAGAATTCACAAGTAATATCTGCTTCATGAGCGCAGCTGCTCTCCCCCAGCTGCGCTGACCAAAAACACGATTGGAAATGACTTGCTGACAACACAGGTTAATGTTCATTGGTTCAAACAACTGTGATGTTGCATTCTCTTCTAAAATGTTTGCTTTTTATATCTGATGTCTGTGATTGTGTTTAAATTATGTGTAAATATTTCCAAGCATTATGACGGTGCGATTTCTCTGTAAGAAATGTGATTGTTGACATATTTCTAAAAAAAAATCTAAAATGCATGTTTGTATCAAAGTAAAATAAATGATAAATACTTCTTTCAAATGGAATGAAATGGCAAATACTTTGAGTGTGTTGTTCATAATATTTATTTTTATATAAAACAACAGAACTGAAATTATATCATGTTTATAGGGCTGCACGATTAATCGAATGCGTTTATGAGGCGCGCTTAGTCAGTAAATCACTGACAAGATACGCCAAATCGCGCTCATAATCGCAGATGAATCGCATTCGATTATGAGCGCGATTTGGCGTAGCTTGTCAGTGATTTACGGCTCTGTGTATTAATTGCCGCTCCAGCTGAACGCACGTGATGGAGCTTTACTACTAATCAAAGTACCGGCTTTACTGACTAAGCGGGCCTCATAAACGCATTCGATTAATCAGCAACACAGCGCATGAGGGTGAATAATGTAATATTCACCTTTGATCTTGTAGGTATCAGTTCTACTTTGAGGGGTCAAAACTGTCCGTCTTGACTGCACTTGTTTCACTCTATCCTTCATTGCTGCCACCTACTCTCACCTAAATTTCAAGCAAGGCTATGCTCATTAAAAACGAGCCTAATGTTTATGCTCAGGTGGCTGAAATGTCCGCCCAAAAGAAAAAAAAAAAAAGAAAAAAAAATTGAGGGAACATTGTTCTTAAATGGAAGCTATATGGGTCCTGGTGCAAGACTTGCAACATGGACCCAGTTCACTTCTGTTGGTTCAGTGCTTTAGTTTAGAAGTGTTTTTATGCAGCCACAACCTTATTAAAGTCCACTTCCAAAACAAAGATTCATATATAATGTACTCATCTCCTTGTCACCCAAGATGTTCATGTCATTCTTTCTTCAGTCATAAAGAAATTATGTTTTTGGAGGAGAACATCTCAGCATTTTTCTCCAAAATGCAGTTTAAATGTGGGTTCAAACGATCCCAAATGCAGTTGTAAACAATCCCAGCCGAGAAAGAAGGGTCTTATCTAGCATAACGATCGGTTATTTTAAGTCATACAATTTATATACTTTTTAATCTCAAACGCTCGTCTTGTCTTACTCTGCCTGGACTGTGTTTTTTGTTCTGGTTCATGACAGTTAGCGTATGTCGAAAAACTCCCATCTCATGTTCTCTCTCAACTTCAAAATTGTCCTATATCACTGTTTTACCTTTTTTGTTAAGGGTGTTTGATCTTCTTTGCATGTTCACTTTGCAAAGACTGGGTTGGTACTTCTGCAGCGATGTAGGATGATTTTTGAAATGATTTTTGAAGTTAAGGGAGAAAATACGATTGGAGTTTTTTGACATACCCTAACAGTCTTGAGTCAGAATACACAGAGTTCAGGGAGAGAAAAGCAAGTATTTAAATTGTATTTTTTTAATGAAAATAACCGATCGTTTCACTAGATAAGACCCTTCTTCCTCTGGGATCGTTTAAAACTGCAGCCAAGGAATCCATAGCATCCATTACATCGAGAAAAATACAGAAATATTTTCCTCAAAAAACAATTTCTTCACGACTGAAGAAAGAAAGACATGAACATCTTGGATGACAAGGGGGTGAGTACATTATATGTGAATCTTTGTTTTGGAAGTGGACTTCTCCTTTAACTCTTTTAGTGTATGTGTCAGCAATTGCTGTTGAGCACTTTCCAGTTGAAGGTGTTCTTTGGTAAGGCATTCACTTGTTTTATGCATGAGATGAGACTGTTGAGACCTTTCTATCGCATTTGTGTCTTGGAAGAACTCACTAGACCTCTATTTGAAACACTGGAATGAGCCCCTGGGAGGTTCCTGACTTCATCTGTAGGCCTTAAAGCAGGGGTCTCCAACCTTTTTTCATTCGAGAGCTACTTTTTTTTTTTTTTCAAAAGTGAAAGTGGCTGAGAGGTACCCATGTTATACAATACTTAAATCTCTTAAATAGGCCTAATGTATAATTCCAAACTGTTATGCATAATATAACATGGTAAAATACATGTTAAAATGTACAAAAATGTTCAAAAAAATGTTCAAAAAGTACTGATACAAACACTTAAATCATTTCAAGTTTTATGTTGAAAACCAACAAAAGAGACACTACGCACTTTTGGTATGCATAAACATTAACATTAAAAATTAAATATTAAAAATGTAACTTAAATTCACAAAAAAGTAAACATGTTATCTACTGACATGTATGACATGTTAAAATAAAGTTTCTAAAAGAATGAGTCAGAATGCTAAATTATATTTTATCTGCTCCAAACAGTTCTACATGAGCTAATATGCTCAACAATCCACTGTTTGACAGAAGGTGGCGCATATGGAACAGAAATAAAGCTATTTCCCTGGTAACTGCTGTAAACAAAGCAGCTAAACTTTTGAGCACTGCTTTTTTGCGCATTACAGGGTGAGAAAATCAAAATAAATCCCAACGAAACTTTCCTAAAGACAGCTGGTTCCTCCTTATCCCTTCAAACAATTAATTAAATCATACATTCTTTTATATAATTTCTCTCTTTTTTACTGTTACTCAACTTCTAAACTGTTACTATTAAAACGATGAACTGAAATAAAATATTGTATCACTGTTTTCCATTACTGTAAAATGTTTTATAAATGAACTACTTTTAACTAAACAAATAATCAAATAACAACTGAATGGAAATAAAAACTGTTGAATTCTCATTTTTAAAAGTATTTTAGATTTGCAATGAATTGGTTAAGCAGCTTTACAGCATTACGGATGGGTGTCTCAGGTACTGTTCCAACTGTACTCGACAAGTGTCTTTATGTGTTTATGAGCTAACTGTGGCAAATATGACCTAGTTATGAATGTGAATAATTATTAATATTTTAGTAGACAGGTTAAGGAAATGTCATATGAAAAATAATTTCTTTTCAATCCCTAGTTTTGGTGTGGTAACAGAAAAAGCAAAAAGTGTACCAACTGTAACCGGTCTACCCTACCACAAATTTTTCAAACTACAATAATCAGATACGGGTTTAATGATAATTAAAATACTAAACGGGATAATTAAAATTACCTCACGGCCGATATGTCCGATATAAGTTTTACATACTTATGTCGGACAATGTAAGTTTTACATACAGAAAACGTTGTCAAAATGATCCCTGTTCACACAAATCTGCAACAATGACTTAAAATGCTGTATTACATGTCAGGCCAGTAGTTGGCAATGCCAGTTTGTAAAGAAAGACTATGTGCCTGCACACCATGTGCATTTCTATAGACTGAATACACAATACGCATGTGCATGACATCACCGTTTTCACTAATTCACATTTTCGTAGTTTACGATAATGGTATCATTTTCAAAAACATGCACTTTGAGACCCATTTATAAAAAACGTTTTGATGTTTCTCTCATCTAACACACCTAATTCAATTCAGCAGCACAGGGCCCCCTGCCTTTCCCCCCAGTACTGACAAACCCTGGTAGTATGCTATTCTGAGCATACAGTCAAATGAAAGACATGAGTACATGATCTATTAATGAGAACAATTTTTGAGCAATGCAATAATCAGTGTAATGACTGGCTGGAGTTGGAACTATATTTGAAAGTTTACATTGAACTTATTGTGTAATGTAAACACAATTACATAGATACACAAGCACACACCTCTGCTGCAGTGCTCTGTCCATTAATGGTGTGTTCACTTCCTGTAGCCATGCTCACTTCGCTACCCCAGTGCAGGTGCAGCTGTACAGCACTATAATGCCATGGCAATCCAGCCACGCCCATCCAATGCGGCAATGTCATCTGCACTGTGTGAGAAAACAAGAGAAAGGTTTAAGAGGGTAAAGAAGTGGGTCATATTTAGCAAGCAGTACTTCACTATCAGACAGTTTAATGCTCAAATTGTGTTACAGTGATGTAGATTTTAGTCACACTCAAATGTATGAATGTGCAAAGACATTTGTGAGTTTTTAAGTGTGACTTAAGAATCTAAATTATTTTTCAGGCCACATTATAAAGATTATTTTCTAAATCGTAATATATTCATACCTTATAGTTACAAAATAACTTGAATTTGCTAAATTGCAACTATGAGGCATAAAGATATTTAGATATTATATACATTAATATCATGTATAATATAAAGTGGCTTGAAACCATGTGTATTGTAAAAGCACTTAATAGTTTCATAGTTTCTGTCTGTGTCTGTCTTCTAAGTCTAAGACCATTTTGAATGTGTAAAGAAGATAAACTTACCTGTATGGCCATTATTGTAAAGTATGAATGGCCTCTTCCCATGCTGGTTGTATCCCAGGGGCTGCACAGGGATTAGTGTTGGATCATACAGTGTTTGCGATGTGTCCACGTTTATGGGTGACTGACTAGAACCACCACAGTCAGGAAAAAACTCAGCCCATTCTGGCTGTCCCACAGCACCTAAAACAACCACAAAAGGGTGCCACAGCAAGGTGAATGTTGGTGTGGGATTCAATTAATAAAAAAGTGTGTAGAATCATTAATGTTACAAATGCCAGTGTTACAATGTTTGTTTGACTGTTTGTCATGTTTTGAAAGCTTATAGTGAAGTATTAGCTAAGTGTTAAGTCATGCAAAGTTAATGAGGAGACACGTGGTTACAAAAGCGTAGACTACACACACACGTTTTTCAGTGTGGAAATATTCTGTAGTGAATTTAGACATTAAAATACAAAGGGCAACATAAAAAAGTGACGAAAAAAGCTAAAAACATATTTGTCTTAAAAGCTTTAAAGCAAATTTACTAAAAAAAATATTTTCATTTTAAATAAAAATTAAAGAAAAATTTGCAAATGAGTCATAGTGTTTCAGCATGGTGCTAAGTCAGTTCTGTGTACACAGGGATTAGAGGCCCACTCAATCTCACTGTTCACCAAGAATATCCCCCCCCAAACCCCTGTTAAACTCCAAAAAGTGGGCAGGGGGTGGGAGAGTTGCTCTCATTGATCTGTAGTTGCCAAGGAGATCTCTATGACAACTGAAAGACACATACTCCAGACTACTGCCAGTTTACCTCTTGCATGCTTCCCCAAACACGGACAGAGAACAAAGCATCACCCAAAGTAACTACATTTTGTTCAAAACTAATGGGTTGTCACAACAATGGCACAGTCCTGAGAATTCGTGTGAAATGCATGTGTAATCGGTACAAAGCTGCTTTTTCAAAGAAGGCACTGGTTGCAGATTCACCCATATTATTTTACCTTTTTTTAAATTTTTCTTTTAGATTTGCTGGGCCTTTTGTGTATTTAGTGCTACACTGATTAGGTCTGATTATGTAACAGTTTAGCACATGCAATGCAAATATGGCTGAACGAGCTTTTCCAGAGGACTTATTATGCCAAGAATGTCACAAGATCATAAGAGGTAGTCCCAAAATGGTATTACTTTGCAGGAAAACACTACATTTTATATTTTTATATAAATTAATTTGTATTAATAAAGAAATAAGTCTTGGCTCAGAAGATATTTGTATTTGTGACATTTATGCAAGTGTGTGGAATTTTGTAAATTGTTTAAAAGTTTAAGAGCCTGATCACATACTAAAAAGCGTTATTAACTGAACTGTACAGGTAACAAACTGAAGTATGTAAAATTGTGTTTGTATGTATGAATTGCAGTGCAAGAGCAATAGCAGTCTCTTATTCTTCATCATGCTGTTCTTTTTTATCAAATGAAAACACTAATTTAAGCTCTGTACTATGTACTACTATATGCAAACTATTACACCTACTGAAACCTCCTCTCTTTCTCTTTTATTCTTTCGCTCTCAAATTCCATGTGACTGTGCTGCTACTATTGAACAGATGAATTGGAAGTAAAACAGTTTGAAAACAAAGGAAGAAAGAAAAAAAAAAAACCTGAGAGACAAAAAAGGTAAGCTTGATGAAAATATCTAATGTTCCTTTTTCATTCCCAGCTATGAACCAAAGTAATTTAAAAGTATATGCTATTATGCAGGTTACAAAATCACAAAGAGTGAGTACTACCTGTGTATGTCCATTCTTTTGCTAGAGAGAGAGAGAGAGAGACAGAGAGAGAGAGAGAGAGAGAGAGAGGAGGGGGAGGGAGGGAGAGAGAATGCAAAGGTTACAACAGATTCCCCATGTATTTCAAGAAAGACAATTTTTGGACTCAATTAAATTGTAACCTAATTATTAAGCCTTACTTACAAACAAGACCATCAGTGACTAGTACATTAGGGCAGTTTAATTATATAACATTTAAAAGCATTAAAAAGCAAACAGAACTATAATTCCTATAACTTGCTTATTTCATCTGTGTTTAGTAACAATTATCACCATAACGTGTTACAACAGGCCACTGCATTAATATTACATAGATAATCGAAGTCTTACCAGTTCTTGAGCACTCCACACACTTATAAAAGAGAAAAAGAGCCACTGTTATCCAGACAAGGTCCATGCTTTTACCCTCCTTTCCACAGGTTACACACACTCAAACAATGAAAAAGATATAAACACACCAGTACACTAGAAAAAATTGTTGAAATGGTGGAAAAGTCTTAACAGGTTTATAGCAGAACAACTTCAAAAATGTATCCGAAATGTTCACAAAGAAAGAATAATTTGGGTTCCTTTTCTGGATTGAAATGATTTGGTCCAGTGAGCTGAACTGTGGAAAAGAGAGCCCATCACATGCCACAGAAGAAAGAGAGAGAGAGAGAAAAAGAGAGAGAACTGAAAGGAGAAAGGGACAAATGAACGGGAAAATCACTTGTTGCTGGATACTGAAAAATGTGTATGACACAACTAGCTGAGGGGGGAGGACTGAGGGGAGCAGGAAACCCTGACTGAAGGGGTACTGAGGTGATAATAAAGAGAGAATGAATAGAGTCTGTGAGAGGGAGACCAGAGCTAGAGGACAGAAAATTTGGGGCATGAACTACCAAATAGTCAATTTCATTGTGCTGTTAAAAATTCATATAAAAAAAAGAATGCTATTCTAAAAAACGGACAATGATATGGTAATGAAAGATGAGATGAGTAGACACTGATTGAAACAACTTAATTGACTAGGACATGCCATTTGGAAATTTGAATTTGAATAAAATGTAACTGGAGCAAATGCATCTTAAAAAGGAAATACATTTTTGTTGAATATGAAAATAATGTCTCTACAAAGTTTAGAACGTCTGCTTTCAATCCCAGAGTTCAAATACCTAACTGAGCGCACTGCACGCCTTATTGCACTTGATTATTTAAACGCTGGAGGGCAGTAAAGTCCATCCTTTACAGGTTTTTTTTTCAGTCGATTTGGCACATTTCTCCAAACTCAAGTCACTGTTCTCAAAGCAGTCAACACAGCTAACTGAACACGTTGTAATAGATTGTAAATTTTCATTAATTTCATACAAATCACAATGCATGCAAATAATTTTCTCAAAACAATGTGCACAAATCTCTCAAATGTTTTCATAATAGTTAATACAACCAACCAATACTTAAAAATATCTGGAAAAAGCAGTTGTAGCTCCTTTTATTAGTTTTACACAAATCACAAACATTTATGTACCATTTGTCCAAACACAGCAAACAAAACTCTGTAATTGGTCATACATATTTGGCCCCAAACTAATAACTATTCACTTAATTACACAGACAACACAGGAAACCCAGTTTTCCAAATGTTTACACATTTATTATTAAGGGGAAAATAATATACAAAAAAAGAGAAGAAAACAACGTTTAATATTATATATATATATATATATATATATATATATATATATATATATATATATATGAATGTAATAAGAATGTAGTGTAGATAAATTTCATATGTTAATGGAAAGCAAGATCAATAATTCAGTCTAATTCATGTATACAACACACACACACACAGATAGAGAGTTATTGGTGCTAAAGGTGGCACAGACAGATTTTGAGTTTAAAGGGGCAGTTTTCCACACAGGTGATATGTGTTGAATAACTATTTTTTTTATTTCATTTAGATATAGACAATATACTGTATATGTATAAAATAAAACTCCCTGTTGAAGAATTACAATAAAATTGCATTTTCATTAGTGTATATGTACATCTACAGCTAAATATGTTTTGTAATCAATAGAAAACATGCCTATAGATTTTATGTTAATATTTACTTAAAAAACGCATTAGTAAAAAAAAAATAGCAGTGCTTGATTTTGCAATGAAGTTGAACTCTTTGGTTAAGATAAGTTTGTGTTTAGATAGCTGTTAATTATTTTGGGAGCAATTACATTTCTTTAATCCATAATGTCTTTTTTTCCATCTCTTCTTTGTATTTACATGTTAAATGAAAACTTTTAAAAAATGATATAGAAATTTTAATCATAGTTCTCCTATAGCTATCGTTGTTTATACAGGATTTTATACAGGCTACCTGTATGCACATAGCCACAAGTGCAATCACAAGTGTTTTGGCTTTCTTATGTAAGAAACATTTATTAAGATTTATTTAATACTATAGGAATTATTTTATACATGAATTTCTGTCTTTTTAAATTAAATTGATTAGCTAATAATGAATGAGGTGTTTAGAAATTTATTTTGGATTCCCTTAATTTCCATTGGAAATAGCTCCTCATAATTCTAATGTGCTCTTCTATATATATATATATATATATATATATATATATATATATATATATATATATATATATATATATATATATATATAATAACGTTTCAGCCTCGGTATTCTCGTCCGTTTCACCTACTTAAGTTTAACAGCGTAGAGATTCGTTTCAACGTGAAACCGTTGCACCGTCGTACACAACGCTCACACAGCTCTGAATGCTCCTGATCCATAAAGCTTTCGCCATTGGTCAATCATTAGTGAGTAGGGCTTGTCATAATGGTTATCATAATTTTCATTGGTCGATTCCGTATTAGAGGCGTGACTATGGATTTCATTCACAAATCTCTTAGGCTGCTGTTCACGTCCTTGTGCATGTTGCTCTTAAAGGGATACAGGCCCATTCACAGGTCCTCTGGAATGATCAGAACCAGTGGCATGCGATATTATTTGACTGTTTGACAGCTGTGCCCATGATGCAGTCTATGGACGGCCTGTTTGAACCTATACATTTTAGGCTATACATTTAGTACCCTTTGTGCATGTAAAGTGTTACATGCACAAAGGGTACTAAATGTATAGCCTTAACATCTTTCCGATAGCCGTGCTGAAAACCAGTATAGGGGCGGAAAACATTTCAAGGAATACGTTGAACAAAAAATCACATCATTAACTTTTAAAATATGTTTAAATCATTAGCTACAATGTAAAACAAAAACTTAAGCTAAAGACTTAAACAAATAGTGCATGACTTGAAAGCTTGTTCATATTAACTGTTTCAGTGTTGTTCAGGTGAGACTAAAGACAGAAATTCACGTGTTTGAGTTTACTTGTCTGACATGTCTATAAATTAGCTGTCTTTCATTGTACGCTTACCACGTGATATTGAGATAGTGAGAATGAAGTTATGATTTTATGATTGCCTTGCGTAATGATTTTGCTCCTTTTCCATCACAATAGTGAATGCGTCCTATGTACATTACGCACACACACGCTATATCTACTGTATCTTTTCGACCTGCGCGTGTTTACGCTTCTGCTTCGCTGCGCCCATGCCAATACAAATACCACACGCATGGGCGGAGCCACGAGTCATTGACTGGCCAGTAGCAGAAGAGCGGAACAATTACTGGCTAGATCGTAAGCCAGTAGGATTGTTACTATCTGACTGCAGCGGCCAAAGAGAGGCTGTGCGTGGATGGCACTAAATTGGGCACGTGTGTCTATGCACATGTTGACACTCGGGAAGTGAGGAGAGAGTGAGCCCAGAGAGGGGATCTGTGGGGTAGAGTAGACGGGATCGTCGGAAAGGGCTTGCGTTGCTTGTACAGGTGCCCTGAAGTTGAGGTATGTTTTTGTTTTTTCACATATCATTGTTAATGTGCATGCCATTACACAGAGACAGTAGGGTATATTATTTAGATTGCTCATTTTGACATTGGGAAACTCTTATTTGATATAGTCTTCATGTATGTGTCCTGCTCCCGTAACTCGGCATATGCGTATAAGCCACATGCAAGTGTCTGTGCAATCTATGTACTTTACACACACACACATAATTGCATATAGTGCACAGACTCTTCCATGTGTAAACTCACAAGTGCATATTACACATATGAATCTCTCTCTCTCTCTCTCTCTCTCTCTCTCTCTCTCTCTATATATATATATATATAACTGCAGTTAAGGGAACTGTATATGTGTGTATGTGTATATAATATGTAGAGAGAGAGAGAGAGAGAGAGAGAGAGAGAACAACACAACCAGAGCCTTATAGGTGACCCCAACTGTCATTTTCATTGCTGCTGAATGTCTGAGCAGTAGAGAGAGTGTTACAGATTGAATGACAAGGGTAAACGGAGAAATGGACTGGAGGAAGACAGGAGGAAAGAGACATACTTTGTTTTTACTGTGTGTTTGCAATGAATAGAGACACACTTGAAGAGAAAGAGTGAGGGAGAAAGAGACAGAAATTAAAAGCGTTTGGGGGAGGGGAAAGGAACGTGAGGCAGTGAATAGTGAGTGTGTTTGTGTTTGTATGCCGCTGCCCCTTCCCCTGTCCTTGTGTGTGTGTGTGTATTTGCCAGAGGGAGAGGAGGAGAGAGAAAATGAAGAAATAGAGAGACCCTAGCTGCCTTTTTTAAGCATTAGTGTTAAAGCATCCCGCTGCACCCCTCCCCCTATTTTCCTGCTCTAGACAACACACACTTATACACTTGCACAGACATGCATGCTCCTTTCTTCTGTCTTAAAGGGTCTCCACAGACCCCATGTACTCTGTACTGGCTCAGATAAAACAGTATGGATGAAATAAATTTAATATTGAAATTGGGTGTATTAGATTTATTTGAGGTAGGCTTTCTTTTTCAATATGCACTGCAGTAGGGTCTGAATGACTGCAATGAAAATCTGAGATTTTAAATGTAATTTGAACCTTGAAAAAATGTAAATATATATATGTTTTTTTTTTGTTTTTTTTTTTACTGTTTTTGCTGTAGCTTTGATAAATAAATGCAGACATCCTCAACCATATATTTTTTTTAACAGAAAAAAATATAACAATATTATGGAAATTTCTAGCTTAAAAAAAGTGTAAAATGAACTAATAAATGAATAAGACACATTTACAAATTCTAGGTCATTAATTAAATGTAAAATTGTGATACTGCCCATTGTAGGTCATATATCCTTGCTTCCATTAAAGTACACAAGATGGGCTTTGAAATATTCATGGCACATAGTTTAACAATAGTACATATAGACATACATACATATCTTTTTTTTTTTTTTGTCCATGTGTCTCTTCTTATAATTTATTTTAAACATACATTTTTATTTTAAGGCTTTGGATATTTCTCTATATTTTGTATTTTTCTTTCCCACAGTCATGCAGTCCACAGGATCTCTTTCCTCTCAGCCATCACAGGATTCACTAAGCTCCAACAACAGTTACTTGTTCAGTGATGATGATCATGAAAAAGATGTTTTCCTATTGGAGGAAAGAGACAAGCCCCATAGAATCCGTTCGACTCAATTAGGTCTCTCTAACAGAAGTGTTTACAGTATGAATGGGGAGCAGGAGCCTCCTGGATCTCAGTGGGCTTATGATGGGTTCAATGTGTCCAGTGACCCTGAGAGATCAGAGGACAACACTCATCCTAGGTCAACGTTTTCATCCATATCATCAGTTCTCTCCCTCTCCTCGTCATCTTCTTCTGTATTGGGATGGAACAGCTCAGGGAGTGAGCAAGGGAAGAATGGAGGAATTGAAGGAGACCTGCTGTTTGCTCGTAAGGTGAGAATTTTTGTTTTTATCAAATCTTAACACTTTACATGTGGTGTTAACATCTGTCTTGAGTGTTCCAGTCAAATGTAGTCAGTGGAGATCCATTGCTTTTTACTACTGAGTACTATGTCATCCTGCCTATGTCATCTACTACAAGTACTACATTACTGAAGCATAAAATGGTTTTAATACATTGCAGACTGTCAGCACAGTCATTGAAAGATTTTGGTATTTTATTTCTGCAAACAATGTTTTGAGCTGAAGACTCTCATAACATGACCTACAGTACTTGTATTAATTTTAATTTATTTATCTAGCAAATACTTTTATTTGCTTATGGCAAACAGATGATGTTCGGAAAACAAATTATTTTCTCTATAAGTGACACAGCAAAGTTTAAAACCCTTGTTTTAGGATAGTGGTTGATTGCCAGGTAATTATATGGTTTGTCACTGTCTACCAGGACACATAAGGATGCATTAGTATGTACTCCAGAACTTTTGACTTCATTTGCATATGCATTTTGTGCTGTCCACTTGTGATGGGATTGCCTAAAATCGATATTAATATCAGATGCAAACAAGATCTTAAAAAGTCAGTAATTGAACATCGCATGATGGTGGATTTCTCTCCCCCTCAGTGTTTAGAACTCCAGGGGTATGTTCGGCCTCTGCTAGAGCTTCTAAATGGACTGAAGAAAGGGCGATTTGACAAAGGTGAGACAAAAGCAAACTGTGTGTGTCTAGCCCTAAACATCACTTTATGTGAAGATATGCAATAACTGTAATTGGTATGTAATAAATTGTATTGTTCAGAGTGTAGCAGCCTTTTTATGTGTGTGGTTATTTATTTCTCTCTATTCTCTTATTTTCTGACTTTTTCATTTTTGTGTGTTCTGACAATGACAAGGTGCAGCCCAAGGTCTAAATGTCAATTGTCAAAAAACTAATTTACTTTACTTTAACATTTTCAGTTTTTGCACAAGTGAAAAAACATCAGACAGTGCAGAAAGTGATTTAATCTGACTCTTTCTGATGAATAGTGAGATCATATCAGCCCTTTTACTGCTTGTGATTGGCAGGTCTAAGCAGTTTTCAGCAGAGTGTTGCAATGGACAGAATTCAGAGGATTGTAGGAGTCCTGCAGAAACCACATATTGGGTGAGAGAGCACAAATATCAATACGAAGTCTATTAGATATAATTCAGATCATAAAAGAATAAGTGAAAAGCTTGTTTAGCAGTACTTTGTTAGGTATAAACTCACCTTTTTGTTTGCAAGTATTTATGACATTATTAGGGTCCATCTTCAAAAAAACAAACAAGCTTAATGCTACTTGTTACGTTTAAACATCAATACAGAACTTTCTGTGGAAGGTGCTATGAATAAAAAGCCGTCAACAGCCAGAAATTAAACAGTCTGTAATTTAATTTGTTAAAGGCTAGTCTGTGGAAACTACTAGCATCTTCACACCCAATTTTCTGTAATTCGATCATGAGACTATGCTGAATGAATTTTAATTTGTACTTCTATTCTTTCAAATTTGCCAATTTGTTGATTGATTTGAACTCAGTAATTTATTAAAGCAATTATAGATTAATGATTAATTAATATTATAGATTCATTTTTATTTGTTTTCACTATTTTATACTTACACTATTTAGTTTGAAGTTAAGCAACCCTTTTATGAATGCAGTCTTTAATATAGGATAGACCATTGTGCCTCCTGCTGTTTTGTTGATTGCTCACATCACTCCTATTATCCTACTTCCAACCTCCTAACTGCACATTGTTAAAAGAAGACAGAATTATCTTTACTGACACTCTTTATTTAAAGGGGGTGTGCCTATTCCTGGGAAACACCTTTTCATATGAAATAAGTATTACATGTGGAATTCTTCTGTAAACATTTACTGCATTTTTACTATTACAGCTGCCAAGATTTAATCTACCTCCATTGCATAAAATGTTTTAGCGCTGAGCACTGTAGCTGATCATAGTCATATCTGTAGAGTGCACAAATGTAGTGATCTTGCCACTGCAACTCGACTTTTACATTTTCATGAATGCTTTCATCACAACAGTGCAAACACAAAGTAAATTAGAGATTCATTGTGCAGTGTAGGCAACATCATCGATTGTAATTGGATTTTTGGCAACAGTGCAGAGCTGTGCAAGACACTGGCAGACTTGTGCTGAACTTGATGTAATTGCAGTGTAGTTTTTGATTACATCAGTTATTCTTTTTATTACTCTTCATCTGCATATACATTTTAACATGAAAGTTTATGCATAATGCATGATAAACTAGAGTCAACAACTGTCTATTTATAAATTAACATTAGCCAAGGTTAATGATTGATTAAGATGCTGTAAAGTTATATTGTTGTAAGTGTTCACTTATTGCTCAAATTATTGTTATTAATTATATTATTCATAATGCACAAAGTAACTGTAAAGTGTAACCATAATATTAAACCAACTGGCAATCATTTTCAACCCTAAAGTTCACACAGTGTAATGAGCTGGACTCGTAGGAAGCGTGTAAGATCCAATTGCGAGCTTTTATTAACAGATCGTAGTCAAGACAGGCAGGGTCGATAACCAAACAAACAGTAATATCCAGGGCAAGGTGAGAGCGTAAATCCAATAAACAGGCAGAGTCCAAAACCAAAGAGAGCAGTCCGAAAAGTAACAAATAAACAAGGAAATGAAACCAGACAGAACTATAGCAAAACTGTGGCAAAAACAAAGACAAAACTATGATCATGAAACAAAACCGTGAAAAGACAAAAACAGGGCAAAAGAAAAAAGGAAAAAACGCTTGGTAGAGTCCACATGAGCAAAACAATACTTCGCAGCTTCCTGTTTGAAAATGGCCTCCTTTTGCCACCAAACAGGAAGTTACCAATGAAGCAGCAGAGGGAGCAGCAACAGTCAGTCAGTGGGTGAGGGCTCCCTCTGCTGGCGTGGCGTTACAGAATCCCCCCCCAGGAGCGACCCCTGGCGCTCAAACAACAACAGTCCAGGAGGGTGGGGGAACAGAGGCAAAACAGGGGGTGGGACGGAGGGCCAGGTCCATGTAGAGGAGGTGGGCCTGGATCGTGGAGCAGGGACAGACAGTGAAGCACTGGAGGACCTGGACCATGGAGCAGTGGCAGACAGTGAAGCACTAGAGGACCTGGGCCATGAGGCAGTGGCAGACAGTGGAACCTTGGAGGACCTGGACCGTAGAGCTGTGGCAGACAGTGGAACACTGGAGGTCCTGGGCCGTGGAGCAATAGCAGACAGTGGAACCTTGGAGGACCTGGGCCGTGGAGCAGTAGCAGACCATGAAACACTGGAGGGCCTGGGCCGTGGAGCAATGGCAGACAGTGGAACTTTGGAGGACCAGGGCCGTGGAGCTGTGGCAAACATGGCGGGGCAGGCAGAGCAGGGAGCCATGGTGAGGCAGGCAGAGCAGGCATAACAGGGAGCCGTTGCAGGGCAGGCAGAGCAGGCAGAATAGACAGGAGCAGTGATATCCACAGTGAAATTAGTGACATCCATAGCAGAGTGGTATGTTCATGGATGATTTCCTTGGCCGTGGCATGACAGGCAGAGAGTTCATAATAGGCCTTCTTGGCTGTAACATGACAGGGAGAGAGTTCATGGGAGGCCTTCGTGGCTGTGACATGACAGGCATAGAGTTCATGAGAGGACGCCGCCCCCATAGGAGGATTCACATTGGGTGCTGACACCTCTGGAGGCATGGGTGCAGATTCTTGGGCAGACCTGGCACTGAGTTCATATATAGACGCCACCTCCTTAGGAGGATCTACAGCTTGAGCTGACACCTCAGGAGGTATGGGCGCGAACTCGTGGACAAACGAGGCCTCAGGAGCAGACTTATGGTCAGATGAGGCCTCTGGGGCAGACTCGCAGTCAGGCAAGGCCTCTGGAGCAGGCTCGTGGATAGACGAGGCCTCTGGAGCAGACTCGTGGATAGACGAGGCCTCTGGAGCACAGTGTGCAGCCCACACACTGAAAATGGCAACGGCCATTACAGGCAGCACAGTAGATACTGGGATGTCTGTTGGCCTTGAGGGTGTGGATGCTGAGGACTTGTGGCTTGGGAATGTGGGTTCTGCGTGGCTTGGGGGCGTGGGCTCTGCGTGGCTTGGGGGCGTGGGCTCAGAAAGGTCAGAGGGGACCTGGTGAGGTTCTGGTAGGACAGCTGTTTCTTGACTTGATTCATGGAGGTCTGCCATGACTTGACTTCAGGGAGATCAACTGTGACTTGACTTGGCTCGTGAAGGTCAGCTGTGACTTGACTTGGCTCATGAAGGTCAGCTGTGGCTTGACTTGGTCCGGGAATAACAGCGGCAACTTGACTTGGCTCATGAAGGTCAGCTGTGGCTTGGCAGACGTGACGTGAGCAGGCTGTGGCTTGGCAGACGTGACGTGAGCAGGCTGTGGCTTGGCATGATAGGCCTCTGACGTGACTTGAATAATTCCAGACATGATTGAAAAATTCACAGGTTTGGCTGATACTGGGGGATAGCAAGGTTCCTCATCAGCTACCCCCACAGTAAATGGCGATCCAGCCAACCAGAGGGCAAAGTCAGTGTACTCTTCCAACGACCAGTGAATTTTCCCTCCAGGTAGGCCAGAACGAATCGGATTGTTTAATCCGTTACGAAAAATGTCCTTGAGTGCCACATCATTGAAATCCACCTTATGACACAGTTCGCAAAAAAAGTCCACAACATAATCTTCTATAGACAGGTTACCTTGGCGGAGACTGAAGAGGCGTGATGCTGGATCCATGGTTTGATCTGTGTCTGAGAAAGCCGCTGGATCTTTGGTAGGCGAAGTATTCTGTAATGAGCTGGACTCGTAGGAAGCGTGTAAGATCCAATTGCGAGCTTTTATTAACAGATCGTAGTCAAGACAGGCAGGGTCGATAACCAAACAAACAGTAATATCCAGGGCAAGGCGAGAGCGTAAATCCAATAAACAGGCAGAGTCCAAAACCAAAGAGAGCAGTCAAATAAACAAGGAAATGAAACCAGACAGAACTATGGCAAAACTGTGGCAAAAACAAAGACAAAACTATGATCATGAAACAAAACCGTGAAAAGACAAAAACAGGGCAAAGGAAAGAAGGGAAAAACGCTTGGTAGAGTCCACATGAGCAAAACAATACTTCACAGCTTCCTGTTTGAAAATGGCCTCCTTTTATTGCCACCAAACAGGAAGTTACCAATGAAGCAGCAGAGGGAGCAGCAACAGTCAGTCAGTGGGTGAGGGCTCCCTCTGCTGGCGTGGCGTTACACACAGATGTAACCACAATTGTAGTTCATCACTTTAAAAATTGACATGTTTTACTAATGTTTGGCATCAGAATGAGTCCAGTTACTAACGTGATTAATATATATGTATATGTATATATATATATATATATATAAACATGCATTTCAGAATATATATATTTGTCTGTGTTACTCTGTGTCTTTTTTTCACTTTCCCTTGTTGTCTACAGGGAGAGGTACTTGCCCACTTTGCTGCAGATAGAGATGATGCTAAAGCTTTGGTTCCCTCAAGTGACTGCTCAAGGTTCTGTGACACCTATCATTGCTGACTTTTCGCCTCAAAACATTTCCACCCATGGCAGCAGCAATATCACTCCCCCACACAAGCACAAAGATCAATTACATATTCCAGTCAAGGTTAGTATAGACATACACAAGAGACCCATAGCATATTAGCTGGTATGCACCATTCTATACTATGTGATTTTGTAGACATTTATGCACTTTTTTGATTTTCTCTTGGCTCTTGCAGAAGCGAAGATTGAGCTGGTCAGACACAGATTCACCATCCTCTTCACCTCATGTGGTGTGTAAACGCTCCAAACTCGAATGTTGTGAAGAGCAACATCGGTGGCCATATGTTGATGGAGGGGAGGGCACTTCAGAGACTTCTCCCCTTTCCTCAAACACAAACCAATCAGACAAGCAATTTCGTGAAACCCCGGAGCACAAGATTATCAGGTGGTCAGGTTCAAGACTGACATGGGTGCACATTGCTCCTATTTTTTCCCCGCCTAGATCTGGTCCCTCTCATAAAGGCAGAATGGTTAAAGAAAGAGGAAGTGGAAGTGTCCTCCTTCCAATTTTCCCTCTCACCAGCAGGAGCAGTCCAGCCATGCAGGACAGCTTTGTCTCTTCCACCACACCTTTTACAGAACCAAATAGATGCCAATGCCAGTCTGTGAGTTTAGGGACAACAAGTCCATTGCAGGACTATGCCCAAACCTCACCAATCACAATAAAGCCTTCAAACCTTGTACAGCAAAGCCCTTTACAAACCTGATGCAAAAAAACTACTAACTAACTGAACGTCTTCTCAGTGTCAGAGAAGAATTGAAGAATAGGATGTTGAAAGGTTTGAAGGTTGTTAGATATAGTTTGACATTGACTGGGTTGGGAAATGGGCTTTTTTGAGTGTGAAATGAGAGTAATTTAATTTAATGTAAAGTGGATTTAGTCAGCCAAACAGATAGCCCTACTCCAAAATCATGACACTGGTTGAGCCATTGTTGTTGTGTTGTGCTGGGCTAGATGCTAAAACACACAAAATGTTGCCCAACAGAGCCACAGTGTTTACATGACAGTATTTAAACATCAAAAAAAAAAAAAAAAAACACACTTCACCTTTAAGGAAATGTCATGCCGGATGTGAATATGCTGTCTCCTCAGAAGCGTGTGTTTAAATCTGAGGGAAATTCTAGTCATTGACTTTGGTTTAATCCTAAAATAAGGTTAAATTAAGACTTGACAGCAATAATTGGTAGGACTCTTGGCATTTGGGCATTTAAAATATATTATTAATAAGATGGCATAGAACAAAATAGTTTTCTATATGTTTCTATAATTGTTTTTTTTTCTCAAACTGCTGCTGAAAATGCTGAGAATTACATTTTTTACATTACAGTTTAAAAACATCAGTAAGACAACACAGTGATGGCATGAAAGCCCCTTTTTGTAGCTCTGAGGAAAACTGTAGCAGCAGCATAACCGACTTTTCAATATCTGATATCTTATGAATTTGTGAGTGGGTTGTAACAGAAGTTTTTTTACTTAGTGTTTTTTTTAAACTTTGTATGTGTGTGTGTGTGTGTGAAAGAAAGAGACAGAGAGAGAGAAAGAGTGTGTGTGCTGGGATTTTAAATGTAAATTAAACCACTTTATTTATTTGCTGTAGAGTCTGTGTGACAATGCCTCGAACTGGAAGAACTAACCACAACTGCTATACACATCATGTTCGCATGTCTAAACGAATAATTATATGGTCAGTGATGGCATATGACCAGTACCTAATGATGATTCTCAACCTAATACTATGTAGGAAATGATGTAATACCCAGGTTGAAAGAGAAAAGAAAATTTAAGGTGTCGTGTAAAATAATATTTACAGAACACTGAATGAGGCTAGGTGTAAAACCTCCTATTCTTCCTATTTTATGAGAATTTAAGTGCTGTTGATAATAGTGATATTAGACATCTAAACAGAGTGCTAATATGCCAACCTTTATTTATTCACTTGTTGATTTCTACATTTATTCATGATTTTTTGTATGTGTATTTATTAATATGGCAGCTGAAGTCATGGAGCATTTATTCGTATGGCAGGTTTTTATAATGGAGTTGCTGTGTGGAAAATGAAAAAAAAAGAAAAAAAAAAATCTGAAATTGGGAAACCTGTGCCTTTTCTCTAAAAACAATATGTATATTCTTATTCATACTCCTATTTGTTAATTGTGTATTTTTATCAAATGGTACAGAATACAAAATCTCAAAACTGCATTTGCACAGAGTAACAATTTACCACTAACAGCACAGTGAACTACAGCAATTAGTATGACCAGTAACAAATATGTCAGTGTCAAGTGGTCATAGCAACATTCAAAGTGACACTGTATTTTCTGACCAGTCACTGCAGGCAGTTGTGATGCATCCAGAAACCTCCAAATTTTTTTGGATCAGTATTTTTGGAGCAGATGAATTAAAGAAAGAATGAAATAATAATAATAATAATAATAAAATAAATAAAATGGATTTTCTGTGGCTATAAACAATGCAGTGAGGGACAAATATTGCATCAATTTTATATGCGCTAAATTATGGCTTGTTTTTTGAATAAATAAATAAAATAAATAAATAAGATTAGCTGCTTAGAGTCCTGGTGCCCCTAGCAATAGATTTTTTTTGCCATATTAAAATTCAGAACTGATATCTGCATCAACATTATTATATGTAATTGACTTTTTTATATAATGATTTTGTAGAAATTGGTTGCACTTTTTTTTTTTGTCATGTTTTATATTGTACTGGTTGTTTAAGACCAATATCAAGAGGGTTGATCATAATGGATGTATAATAGTTGTTTAATCTGTGTTTTTTATAAAACTGTTGTATCACTCTACACACTGGAAATCTTTCTACTGTCTGTCCTTCTTTCCAGTCTCTGTATTTCATCTGTTTTTCCCTTCTTCATCCTTTATTTCCTTTAATATTTTTTCTCTGCTTTTTACTGTTATTCATGTTTTTTTCAACAAAGACAAGCATTTTAATAAACAATGCATTTTGGATGTACTATCTGATTATGTTCTGTTTTAGTGGTGTGTATGCATAATGTGTGTGCAGTCTTGCCGTCCGTGTGTTAGGTAAGGTATAGAATGTGTGCACTTGTGTTTTGGAGATTCTGTCTGTGTATATGCATTTAGAATGCAGATGTTTGTACTGAGGTAGTGTTCAGTGTCTCAATGAGAGAGACATCCAAAATGTGCAGTGGTAGGGGGCTCACTGGAGGAAAAAAAGTGCCTTGGGTTTCATATTGGTGCATTATTTTCAAACGTGATGGACGTGGTTGTAAACCACTGCTCTATGAGACTGAGGTCTACTGAGGCAAAGGTTTATATTGAGGCAGGTAGTTCTCTATTCAAGCAGTGTTTCAGTGAGCCAGCTGTTCTGCAGGGGGTACAGATTTCAAACTTGTAAATTTTGGAGAGGGTTCTAAGAGGACTAGAGGAAGAACGGAGTTTAAGCAGCATAATAGACTTGAATGTTTTAATCTGTTTGGATTGAGTGGGATTTAACCTGATCCCAGCTGGTCCCCATGACTCTGTGGTGGTACAAGTGAATATATGTGGGACTATGAACTGTGTTTGTTTTCATGTGCTAGTGCCTTTAGGGTGATTTAGTCTGGGAATTGCAATCTACTGTTCACTGCATTTTATATAACAAAACAATACACAGAGGGTTTTTTTCCTAATTAATGCAAGTTAAATTCATTAAAAACTGATATAAATCTGGTTCTGAACACCAGATTCAGTTTTGGCAAAACTTTCCCCGTAGCAATGGTAACTGCAGAATAGACAGATTTTTCACTTAAAAGTGTGTACATGCAATGAATGAAACAAAGAATGGAAAATAGCCCCTTTAAATAAAACTATTAACTTTTTTGTTTGTTTTGTAAATTAAGTCACATGGTCAATTATACACACACCTAAACATGGTTAATTGATTCCTAATTTTGTTTTGCCTAATTGGTCTCTACATAAAGAATTCAGACATATATATATATATATATATATATATACACACACACACACACACACACACACACAATTGCTATATGCACAAAATACATGAGACTGAGACTGAGACACATGAGAATGTCCAGAATTTGGTTTATTTAAATCACCACTACTTATACACAGACACAGACACTCTGCACATTTACATTTACACACACTTTCACTATACATGCATTTACAGAAAATCAACAAATTAATTATGACACACTCCTATAAAAACATGATCATGCACACAAATCAAAAACTCACTACACAAATTTTCAAATCGGTAATAAAACATGCCATGCACACACTCTCTTAGACACACACCCACATGCACACAGGCACCCCTCCCCTCTTGTATCCAAGCAGTTTTAGGCAGAGATCAACCCATACTACCCCCCACCCCCAAACCCCTTTTCTACTGCCACACTATCTCCCATTGCCTCCCTCTCCATCCCACCCTCCATCTGCCCCTCTTCTCCTCTATTGGAGGACGGAAGCTAGGGGCAAATAGCAAGGGGAGGGTGTGGAGAATGTATTGCTTCTGTGTCTTTTGTGTGTACTACTGTGTAGGACATTTAAGGAGAGGGAAGGTGACTTTGTATTATTTTGGAATTCTTGAATGATGATTTCATGAAACTGGAAGAATATTCCATGTCCCATGTGTATGTACACATTTTTTTTTCTTTTAGAAATGTTTCAGATAAAATGCACATTTTAAAAATATTCAGATAACAGAAATTAATTGGATTGAACTGCTGAAATTATTGTATATGTCTGGAGGAGAAAGGGCTGGATAGAGGTGGAGTGAATGATGTGCTTACTCACTCGTCATGCCCGACTCTGTCAAGTCTGTCTCTCTCTCCCCCTGCTGTGTTCATTCAGAGCACTCCATTAGTACTCACGCAAGCTGCCCACACACGCATTCAGCAGCACTGCTGTCACAAACAAATGCAAAATTAAAGCACACATGCAAATACATGAATGTGCTTCCTCTTAAAATTATGGGGGGAAAAAACAAACAAACAGTAATATAGCATTAATATGCACTAACTGCATAACAACATACTAGTCACGATTATATTGACAATTCTTAGATTAGAAGTGTTTTCTTTAATAAATTGTTGATTGGCTAAAGTGACACCTCCTTTATTTGGCATGTGTTTGGCAGTTTTATTCCATTCTTTGGTGTTTTACATTCATAACACACGCACTCTAGCATTTGAATTAATTAAAGAAACATGGCAATGCACTTGACCTTGTTTACCCTGGTCATATACAGTCAGGTCCATATATATTTGGACACAGGCACAGTTTGTATTATTTTAGCTGCTGACCAAAAGATATTCAAGTTACAGTTATATAATGAATATGGGCTTAAAGTACAAATTCTGAGCTTTTTTTTTGAGCATTGAATTTGTCTCATCAATATTGGAGGAAAGGTCTTTAATACGTACTAGTGAGCTCAGCAACATAAAAATGCCTGGACGTTCATGGAGGACAACAGTGGTGGATGATCGGAGAATCCTCTCCATGGTAAAGAAAGACCCATTCACAACATCCAGCCAAGTGAAAAACACTCCAGGAGGTAGGCGTATCACTGTCAAAGTCTATAATCAAGAGAAGACTTCATGAGAGCAAATACAGAGGGTTTACCACAAGGTGCAAACAAGCCTAGATTCAACTTTGCCAAAAAAACATCAAAAAAGCCGACCACTTCTGGATAAACATTGTTTGGATGGCTGAAATTAAGATCAACCTGTACCAGAATGACGTGAAGAAAAAAGTATGGAGAAGGCATGATCCAAAGCTTACATCATCTGTAAAACATGGTGGAGCAGTATTATTGCATGAGCATGCATGGCTTCCAGTGGCACTGGGTTACTGGTGTTTATTGATGATGTGACAGAGGACAGAAGCAGCCGGAAGAATTCTTAAGTGTATAGGGATATACTCTCTGCCCAGATTTGGCCAAATAAAGCAAAGTTGATTGGGTGGCGCTTCATAGTACAAATGGACGATGACCCAAAACATATAGCAAAAGCAACCCAGGAGTTTTTAAATGTAAAAAAAGTTGAAAATTCTGCAATGACCAAGTCAAACCAAATCTTCGGATTTCTACCCAATTAACCATGCATTTCACTTGCTGAAAACAAAACTAAAGACAGAAAGACCCACAAACAAGCCACAAACTGGGGGGACTATGTATAATAATGGTTGTAAATCCAAAGCGTTTTATGTTATATTTTTGTTTAACATCTTGAAATAAAGGTTAAAGTCTGCACTTCAATTTCATCTTGATTGTTTTATATTTAATTCTCTACTGGTGGCATGCAGAGCCAAAATTATGAAGATTGAACCTGACTGTAGATGCTGACATTCTTAATGTGCAAAACAATCAGCATGGTTCTCCACTGATAAATCACAGTCATTCAGAAGAGTTGCACAAAGCCATCCAACCAAATTTTCCAAATGGCTTATCCTGTGTAGGTATGGGATTATTTTTGTGCCAATAAGAATGAACGTAACTTTATAAAACTGAACGTAACTTTCCAAGAAACGATCAAAAATATGCCACTGCAAAAGAAGAAAAACACAATGAAAATGAAAAAATGAACTCAGTCGCACGAAATTAACATGCTCTTCAAATATGCTTCATTCTTTGTTAATGATTTTCAAAGAATCGTTTTCGCGAATCATGGATTCTGAATGCGTTGCCACAGCTTTCGCTTACGCTTCGCAAATTTTCGTTTGCTGTTTTGGCACAAACCTCTCGTGGGGGGATCTGCAAACCTACTCTGATTGGCTAATGAGCTTTTGATGGACAGTTGCTCTCTGACCTGGTATCACAGACGGTGACGTCAGTGGCGCGCATATTGGAAAGTTGTTGCGGTGTGCAATACGTCGTGCTTTGTTTATAGAAACTATCAGAACTGTTGCACACTGTACATGAATAAAACTTTTATCGATGTTATTGATTAACGTTACTTTAGCAACACGAACTTACTTCAAGCTGCCCTGAGGGACAAGCTGAGGTGGAAGATGATGCCGCTCCGTGTCTCTCCTGGGAGCTCATCTTTAAAAAACTAAGAGACGACCGTAGGTGAAATACTAATAACATTAATACTTAATATAAACAAAGCACGACGTATTGCACACCGCAATATGCGCGCCACTGACGTCACCGTCTGTGATACCAGGTCAGAGAGCAACTGTCCATCAAAAGCTCATTAGCCAATCAGAGTAGATCGCTGTTAAGCCCGCCCCCACGAGAGGTTTGTGCCAAAACAGCAAACGAAAATTTGCGAAGCGTTAGCGAAAGCTGTGGCAACGCATTCAGAATCCATGATTCGCGAAAACGATTCTTTGAAAATCATTAACAAAGAATGAAGCATATTTGAAGAGCATGTTAAATTCGTGCGACTGAGTTCATTTTTTCATTTTCATTGTGTTTTTCTTCTTTTGCAGTGGCATATTTTTGATCGTTTCTTGGAAAGTTACGTTCAGTTTTACAAAGTTACGTTCATTCTTATTGGCACAGAAATAATCCCATATGTAGGATGACTGACAGGGATGCTGGAGCCTATTAGCATGCAGGCCATAGAAACAATCTAGATGGAGTCTGTCAAAGTGATAGTAGAGTTCTAACTGATCAGTTAGATAGAGAATCAGAATTGTTGTTAAATTGAAATTGTAAATGAAAAAGATAGAGAGGGAGCTAAAAGTAGACAGATGGAATAAGTGTTAATTTTAGTAAACTAATATTTGACTAAACAATCACACTTGATGCTCTTTTCAAGCCACACTGATACAGTCTATGCTACCAGATGTTCTCTGTTCTTACAGAACTGAGTGATAATTGTGACACCCTGTTAGTTCTGAACTGTGTTTGTGGGTCTGAAGATGTGCGGTATGTTGTCATTTTTTTTTCTCTTTTTCCAGTAGGGTGAAGGGTGAAGGTGGAAAGTGATGCAGATTAGGGAACAACCTACTTCATTCCTCCAGGCTTGGCTGTATTTGGGCCAGCGCACATGTTTGTGTGTGCGTGTGTGTGTGTGTGTGTGTGTCTCCATTGTGTATTTGGGAAAGCAGTCCCCCAAGGGAGTATAAATGTGTGAGTTATTGAGTTAGTTTGATCATATCAGTCTTCTCTGATCTGCCCTTGATCTAACACAAGAGACTACTGAAGTATGAAAACAGACAGAGAATATGCAAATTAAGATTTTTGGTATTACTAGAAAGAGACTCAGCTGTATGCTACCATGAGCACACTTTTAGCTTCTTCTTGATGAGTCTGACATGGCAATTGAGGTAATACACAAAACTGTCATCATCCACTAATCCCTGCAGAACTGTGCTACCAGTCCACATAACTAATGGCCGACTAAAACAGGAGATGGAACCGTACAACCCAGAGCAGGAGCTAGTAGTTTTGAAGTAGTTTTGAAGAGAGAATAGGATTATATTGTAAATGGAAGTGGACACTGATCTGGATAAATCAATTAATAAATTAATAATTAAAAAGAAATTAATAATAATGATTTAATAAATTTATTTTTCTGGATAATTTTACATTTTATTAAGATCTGTGTAGAACTGTAGCACATTTCTCAAAAAATGTTTTAACACATTTCACCTGCTTTCACACGTTTTAATTTGCTCAGTGTTTTCTGCAAAACTCTACACAAGAATGACATCATTTTGCACAGGTTTAACCATGTTCTCGTTTAGAAAACACAAACACACAATATAATTACCTCAGGAATCACAAAATGAACGCAAATAGCACACATTTAACCATGTGTGAACATTACAGTTTTTCACGATTACTACGATTTTAAACACAAGGCTCATTTTGTCAAAACACTTCTTTCAGGGTTGGATCAGTAGACAGATGCAATTGCAGGTATGATCTTTTTATTGAGATGAAAGCAATCTAAATAGTCCAAAAACAAAGAACGTAATCCAAAAGAGAGCAGGCAGTAGATGAACAGGAAACTGAGAGCAAGATTCCAAAGTACACGTCTTAGTCCAAAACACATCAGGAGAACATAGAACATAAAGTATCCAAAAGGCATAGACAAGTTAAGTTACAACACCAGGTAAAGAGTGGATACTTCACAAAGCAAGTGGAAATGAGAATCTCTTTATATAAGGTGTCAAATCAGTGTGAATTGCTTGCATGTGCATCTAATCAAAAGTCAGGTGATTTAGAGCGCTGCAAAGTATTCTGGGATATGGAGTCCAGGGCAGCCATATTTGAAGTCTGAGGTGCTTGCTGTGAATTGTAGTTCACTGACCTGACAGATTCTTACTTTGGCCTACCTCTGGGACGAGGACCAGGGCATTCTGGGTGGTTATCATGAAACTCTTTACATAAGTTTGGGTCTAGGATGTCTTGAGCTGGAATCCAAGACTGCTCTTCAGGTCCATATCCCTCCCAATCTATGAGATACTCCAACTTTCCATTCTTGCAAAGAGAATTCAATATGGACTTAACCAAGTATGCTGGTTGTCCATCAAGCAGGATACATAAAATGATGGAGCTATTCGAGAGTGGCGAGGAAGTTTGAGTCTGTAGGTGGCATCATTAATTCGTTTAAGAATCTTGAAGGGTCCTATGTACCTATAATTAAGTTTTTTTTACATGCATTTGGTTGCCGTAAATTTCGTGTAGCCAGCCATACTCGATCTCCAGGTTGGTATTGAGGAGTGTTGCTACGGCGTTGGTCAGCAAAAGTTCTGTAAGACTCCGCAACTTGTTCAAGATGTTGATGGGCTTCTTCTCATACTTGTTCACTGCGCCTAAACCAGTCATCTACAGAAGGAGAATCTGTGGGGCTATCATTTTATGGCAGTAATGGAGGCTGGAATCCAAGAACACACTGAAAAGGAGTGAGTTGGGTGGCTGAGTGTCGTAGAGAATTCTTGGCATATTCTGCCCAGGGCAGAAATCGGGACCAGTCTTCTGGGTTGGTAGAACAGAAAGTGCAGAGGAAACGACCAATTTCTTGGTTTGCTTGTTCAACCTGGCCATTAGCTTGTGGGTGGTATCCTGATGTTAAACTCACGGTTACCCCCAATTTCTCCATAAAGCTTTCCCACGCACGAGAAGTGAACTGTGGTCCTTGGTCACTCACAAGATCCTCAGGTATCCCAAAATACCTGAACACATGATTAAACAAGAGTTCTGCAGTGGTAAATGCTGAAGGCAGGTTAACTAGAGGAATCGGACGTAAGGACTTTGAGAACCTGTCTATGATGACCAACATTGCTGTATTACCACTGGATTCTGGTAGATCTGTGAGAAAATCAACCCTGCCTACTGGAAACCCTGCCTACTGAAAGCTGGGACCATGGATGTTGGGGTGTGGGTAGTGGCAGGAGCTTTCCAGTAGGCAGGGTTCTTGGCACTTTAGCTTGTGCACAGGTTGAGCATGATGATACCACACAGCAAATATCTGATAGCATATTAGTCCACCAGTATTTTTCCTTCAATAACTGGTAAGTGCGATGATTGCCTGGATGGCCAGTAGCAACAGAAGTGTGACCCCAGATGATGAATCTGTCACATAAATGAAGAGGAACAAAGTGTTTGTTAGGAGGACAGGAGGCAGGTATTTGATTCTGTGGAGTTTTTGATATTTCTTGAGCAAGTTCCCATTGTACTGAACCTACTATGCAGGCTGGGGAAAGAATATGCTCTTCACTGAAAGAATGTGGCTCTGTATCATGGATGCGGGATAAAGCATCAGTTTTTTTTGTTCTTTGACCCTGGACGGTATGACAATGTAAACTGGAATCGGCTGAAGAAAAGAGACCAACGTGCATGTCTAGAGTTTAGACGTTTTGCAGAACGAAGGTATTTCAAATTCTTGTGGTCAGTGTAAATAGTGAAAGGATGCTCAGCCCCCTCAAGCCAGTGTCACCATACTTCTAGAGCTAGATTAACTGCCAGCAACTCCCTGTTCCCAATATCATAGTTCCTTTCAGCTGGAGATAGTTTCTTGGAATAGAAAGCCACTGGGTGAAGTTTAGGGTTTTCTCCAAACCTCTGTGAAAGAATGGCACCAACTCCTGCCTCAGAAGCATCTACTTCTACAACAAATGGCTTGGTTGGATCTGGATGTTTAAGAATGGGAGCAGTGGTGAAAGTGGTCTTTGGTTGATTCATAGCTTGCTCAGCACTGGAATTCTAAGTCAGATGCTTTGATCCCCCTTTAAGCAGCGATGTGAGTGGATAAGCAATGGAGCTAAATCCCCGTATAAAACGGCGGTAAAAATTTGCGAATCTTAGAAATCTTTGTGGGTTTGAGGCGTAGGCCAGTCAACTGCAGCAGACACTTTGGACTGATCCATTGACACACCCTCTGGGCCAATAATGTATCCCAAGAAGGATATAGTGCGTTGATGGAATTCACATTTTTTCCCCTTTACATACAACTGATGTTGCAAAAGACGCTGAAGGACTTGTTGAACATGGTCAACATGGGACTCAAAGGAGGACGAGTACGCCAGAATATCATCTATGTAGGCAATTACAAATTTTCCTAACATATCTCGCAGGACATCATTCATGAAACACTGGAAAACAGAGGGGGTGCTAGAGACCCCATGTGGCATAACACAGTATTCATAGTGGCCAGATGTGGTACTGAAGGCAGTTTTCCATTCGTCTCCTTCACGTATACGTACCAGATTATAGGCACTGCGGAGATCTAATTTTGTAAAGAACTGAGCATTGCTAAGTTGCTCTAGGGCAGCAGGCACTAAAGGTAAAGGATATCTGTATTTTACCATACATTGATTCAGGCCCCGATAATCAATGCAAAGTCAGAGGCCCCCTCCTTTTTTCTCCACAAAAAAACAAACCAGCTGATGCAGGGGATGTTGAAGGTCTGATGTACCCTTGTTGTAATGCCTCCTGTACATATTCTTCCATAGCCTTTTGTTCACTTAAGGAAAGTGGATAAACTCGGCTGTGTGGGGGAATGGTTCCAGGAAACAGTTCTATGGCACAATAATATAAGCGATGTGGAGGCATGCCACTAGCTTTTTTCTTACTAAATACCTCACTCAGGTCGTAGTATTCCATGGGGATAATTACTGCTGGATGATTATCAGGACTCTCAATGATGTTAGTACCTATAGTTAGCTCTTAAAGTTGAAGACAGTGATGATAACAAAAGGAGGACCAGCGGGTGAGTTGTTTGTCTGACCAGGACAACTGAGGGTTGTGAATTTCCATCCAAGGAAAGCCCAGAATCAGGGGATGTTTAGGAGATTGGGTTATCAGCAAAGAAATATATTCTTGATGAAGGGCTCCTACTTGTAGGAGAAGTGGTAAGGTACGGTGTGTGATAAATCCTCCTCCAATAGGACCTCCGTCAATGGCTTGGATCTTTCTAGGCTTAGGCAGAGGTTCCATGGGAATATTAAGTTGAGTCACAGTTTCCTGGTCGATAAAGTTTTCTGCAGCTCCTGAGTCGATTATCGCTGTAAATGCAAATAACAAACTTGAGAGTCATAGAGTAATAGGTAGCGTAAATGCATTGCATTTAGGAGACTGAGACAGACTCACCGGTTGAGAGCGAGAAACTTGGTTCTGCTCGTAGCTGGGGGAATGGAAGGGCGTAGAGAACACTGCCAGATATGATGTCCTGTTTGACCACAGTAGAAACAGCAGTTCTCTCGACGTCGTCTTTCTTGCTCAGTTTCACTGAGTCTAGCTCTACCTAACTGAATGGGTTCTACTGACATGATGGGGCTCGGATAAGTCACTTGGACATTAGATGTGGGACGATTCAGAAGTAACAGGTCTAGAGGGATTGCAAGGTCAATTAGTGCATCAAGTGTAAGTTGTTCATCTCTGCAATCCAGCTCTGTGAGAACATCGGAGTTGAGACCTTTGCGAAATGCAGCTTTTAATGCTGTGGAGTTCCAACCACTTCCAGCTGCAATGGTTCTAAACTCAAGTGCATATTCAGACACATGCCGTTCTTCTTGAGACAGGGTCATTAATTTGCTCTCCTGCTTCTTTACCATCAGTGGCATGATCAAACACACGACGGAACAATTCTGTGAAATGTTGATACAATGTCACAGGTGATCCTCCTTGATCCCAAACTGCAGAGGCCCATTTCAATGCTCTTCCAGACAGTAAATTCATAAATCGTGCAATTTTCTGTTGTTCTGTTATTCCTTCATGACTGGCAAAATACAGAGAACATTGAAGCAAAAACCCTTTTCATTCCGAGACTTCACCTGAGAATTTTTCTGATAGAGGCATTGGAGAACTTGTCACAGGTTGTGGTGTATGACGTTTGTACAAGTTGGTGTGTAGTTCTGAGATTGTGTTTATAGTTGTGAGAAAATGGTTAATTGTTTAATGAATTGTGTCTTAGCAATCGAGAAAAACTGTAATATCTGACCCAAACAATAAGATACAAAACAAAAAGATGATACTGTCACACGCACCGAATCACGTGAGGTCACGAGGACCCGGAAGTAACTTCACGCAGGTATTTAAGCAGGAAGTAGGTGACGATCCAGCACCAGACATTGAGCTCATGCGAGGCTCATCATCAGGTCCCATCTCTTCTCCAACTCACGTGAGTAAACTCTCTGCTCCTCGGAGCGCTTTATTTACCTGTTTGTGTGCGTGTGAGAATGCAGATTTCTTGGTGGAAATCTCAACTCCGTTTTGGAGCGTTCTCAGATCAAACTGCGTGGTTTACCTACTCACTCGTGTGTATCCGCGTTTGAGTTTTCCGCTGCGCTACACAGGGACATATTTCGATCATTCATTTCTCGTCTGACTCCGTGACAGAATGTCTGGTCCCGAAATGGTCCCGGCGGATTTGGAACAACTGTGGGGTGTGATCCAGCAGCAGACCATGGAAATCATGAGTCTGAAGCAGGAGATGGGGGGACTTCGAGCGGAGGTTACCGCGCTTCGTGCCGAGACCGCGGGTCTTCGGGCGGAGTGCGGGGCTCTCCAATCGGATCTCACCACTCTGCAAGCAGACTATGATGACCTGGCTGCTGCACAGATCGCCCCCGCGGAACCAATCCGCCCCGCCCACCAACCCAAGATTTCACTCCCGGATAAGTGGGATGGATCCGGTGCCCGGTGTGATGTCTTCCTCACTAACCTCTCTCTCATCTTTGAGTTCCAGCCATCACGTTATCCCACAGACCGCAGCCGGATCGCTCTGCTCGTCTCACTTCTCCGCACAGCCTACTACGAGGGACTTTCCATCAGGCTCAAGGACGAGTTGGCTGTGCGGGAGCTTCCTGACACCCTGGAGGGCATGATCCAGCTGGCCCTCCGGGTCGATCAGAGGATGCGTCACCACCCACACCGCACTAATTCTGTCTCTCGTTCCTCCACAGGCACCATTCCCCGCACAAGGACCCTGGATTCACCCGTCACCTACGCTGTCGCTGCGCCCTCTCCTCCTCCACCTATCGCCTCAGAGGCCCACTCAACCGGAGCCGGGGAGCCCATGCAAATAGGACGCACCTCCCTGTCGGCAGCAGAGAGGGCTAGACGCTACCGCGAAGGTTTATGTGCCTATTGCGCCTCCCCAGATCACCATCGAGCAATCTGCCCTCTCCGGCCGGGAAACGGCCAGACCAGGTAAAGAGGGGGAGGTCTTTGCCTGGTCCGGTGACGAACAAATCCTGTCCCGCCGAATCCTGGATGCTCCTTCAGGTATCAATCCTCGTGGGCCACCAACGGATCGTGACCACCGCATTTGTTGATTCAGGTGCGGCTGGTAACTTTATCGATCAGGAATTTGCTGCCCAGTTGGGGATTGAGACTGAGGTGTTATCCCAACCGTTAACGATCACAGCCAAAATCCTCCACCTCCGGACACCCCTACTGGACGTCTCTTCGTACCCGACACCTTACGCCAGGAAGTACTCCAGTGGGGGCACGACTCCACTCTGGCAGGACACCCGGGAGTCCAGAGGACCATTACCTTCATCGCCAGGGCGTTTTGGTGGAGGACGTTGAGGAGAGACGTACAGCTGTACGTCCAGGCATACAACACCTGCGCTCGCTCCAAGACCAACAACACCCCATCTACTGGCGAGCTGCAGCCCCTCCCCATCCCCAAACGACCCTGGTCTCACATCTCCATCGACTTCGTCACTGGACTCCCCGAATCTCTAGGGAAGAACACCATCCTGACTATTGTGGACCGTTTCTCCAAAGCTGTGCATCTGGTGGCTCTCACCGGACTCCCCTCTGCCAAGACCACTGCGGAGCTCATACTCGAACACGTAGTCCGCCTGCATGGGTTCCCCAAGGACATCGTCTCGGACAGAGGGCCCCAGTTCACGGCCAAGTTCTGGCAGGCCTTCTGCCGTCTGATCGGGACCACCTCTAGTCTGTCGTCCGGATTTCACCCACAGGCTAACGGTCAGACGGAGCGGGCCAACCAACAGCTGGAACGCTTCCTCCGATGCTTTGCCGGCGAGCATCAGCGTTCCTGGGCACGCTACCTCGTCTGGGCTGAACTCTCGAACAACATCCACACATCCTCTGCCACTAACCTGAGCCCATTCGAGGTATGCTACGGGTATCAACCTCCGGTGTTCGAACATCAAGAGCCGGAGGTTCAGGTCCCGTCCGCCCAAGAGTTGGTCCGTCGGTGCCGGCGGCTCTGGAACCATGCACGCACCGCCATCCGAAAGGCCAATACCCGCTACACCACTCAACATCGCCGCTGGCACCCTCCGGGACGATTGTTCCATGTTGGTGACAGGGTTTATTTATCCACCCGCAACATCAACCTTAAGACAGACTCAAAAAAACTCACTGCTCGCTTCATCGGACCCTTCAAGATCACTCATCGGTTAAACCCTGTCACCTTCAGGCTCCAGCTGCCCACATCTCTCTGGATCCATCCTGTTTTCCACCAGTCACAACTCAAACATGTCTTCTTCTCTCCTCTGTCTCCCCAGGTTCCTGCTCCACCTCCGCCCCGGATCATTGACGGTGGTCCTGCGTATACCGTCCGGCGAATCCTTGATTCGCGTCCTCGGGGCCGTGGCACCCAGTATCTCGTTGACTGGGAGGGTTACGGTCCGGAGGAGCGGTCTTGGGTTCCCGGGCGGTTCATCTTGGATCCAGCTCTCATCCAGGACTACCGTCGTCGGGTATCCTCCATCCCGGGACCGTCTGGTGCCGGTCCTGGAGGGGGGGGTACTGTCACATGCACCAAATCACATGAGGTCACGAGGACCCGGAAGTAACTTCACGCAGGTATTTAAGCAGGAAGTAGGTGACGATCCAGCACCAGACATTGAGCTCATGCGAGGCTCATCATCAGGTCCCATCTCTTCTCCAACTCACGTGAGTAAACTCTCTGCTCCTCGGAGCGCTTTATTTACCTGTTTGTGTGCGTGTGAGAATGCAGATTTCTTGGTGGAAATCTCAACTCCGTTTTGGAGCGTTCTCAGATCAAACTGCGTGGTTTACCTACTCACTCGTGTGTATCCGCGTTTGAGTTTTCCGCTGCGCTACACAGGGACATATTTCGATCATTCATTTCTCGTCTGACTCCGTGACAGATACACTCCGAGCTAAGACAGCATGAGCAACTGTCAGTTCCACCAGACATTCCACTAATTACCTCTCCAGAACATCAAATGGAGGTTCACCCTCCAACTTGAAAAGAGGTGGAAAGCGTAGTCCATCATGCAAGAGCAGCATCAGCACCAGGGCCAAATGGAATCCCATACATAGTGTACAAGAATGCACCGGATGTCCTGAGGTGTCTCTAGAGGCTCATGAGGATAGTGCAGCAGGAAAAGACTATACCCAAAGTATGGTGTAAGGCAGGAGAGGTTTTGATCCTGAAGGATAAGCACTCAGAGAATATCAACCAGTTTTGACCAATATCACTGCTAAATGTAGAGGGCAAAATCTTTTTTTAGAATCATTGCCAAGAGGTTGTCCAGATACTTGCAAAGTAATAGCTACATTGATACAGCAGTACAGAAGGCAGGTATATCAGGGTTTTCTGGATGATTAGAACATTCCAGTATGATTTGGCACCAGATCCAGATGGCAAAGGTGGGGAAAAAGGACCTCTATGTTGTCTTCCTGGACCTTGCTTATGCCTTTGGGTCAGTGCCCCATAATCTCCTGAGGACTGCTTTCACCTTCTTTTACATCCACCATTACAACTTCTGATACGAGATCTGCAGTTTTGCTTTACCACCGCTGAGGTTACCACCTTGTGGCAAGCCTTGGAAATTGGCATTACGGCAGGATGCACCATCTCCCCCTTGGCCTTTACGACGGCCATCGAGGTCATCATTTGAGCCTCAAGGTGGTTGGTGGGTGGACAGTGGCTGAACTTGTGCCTCCCTTCCCTCAGAGCCTATATGAATGACATTACTACACTGACCATCACGGTGCCATGTACCAGAAGACTGCTAGGAAAACTAGAGGAGAATATCAGCTGGGCCCCAAATGAAGATAAAACCTTCTAAATCACGTAGCATCTCTATTGTCAATGGAGTGCACAGTGATACCAAGTTCTTAATCAGAAATGACCCTATCCCAATAGTATCTGAGCAGCCTGTGAAACGCCTTGGTGGGTGCTATGATGCCTGAAAGACAAAGAACATGTACAACAACTGCGGGAGGAAGTCAGTAGTGGACTACGGGCCATTAAAAACACTTTTTGGCCTTTTACCACGGGTTCTGTGGCCCTTTATAGTTTATGAAGTTTATGAATCTGGACAGAGTGATCACAGGTTACATCAAGAAATGACTTGGAGTTCCACGGTGTCTCACCAATATAGGCCTCTATGGAAGTCCTTAAACTACCCTTTACTAGTCTTACAAGAGTTCAAGGGTGCTAAAGTGAGACTTCAGATGACTCTAAATGAGTCGCAAGACATTGTGCTAAATAAAAATGCACCAGCCTTGGTAGCAGGCCACAAATGGAGACCAGCCAGTCCAGCAGAGGAGGCAATATCAGCAATCAAACATGCAGACATTGTGTGGCATGTTCAGCAAGGAAGAGGAGGCCTTGGATTAACAACAAGATGGCCAGAGTGAGACAAAGCCACAGCACTAGAGCAGAGGAAAATGGTGGTAAAGGAAATACGCAGACAGGAGGAAGCAGCAAGGTGGGCCAGGACAGTCTCTCTTGGGAAACAGGGACAGTGGACACGGTGGGATAGGGTGGAGAAGAGGAGGATCAGCTAGAAGGACCTGTGGAACATGGAAGCGAAGCAGCTCAGTTTCATCATCAAAGCAACTTATGACATCCTTCCAACACCAACTGGCTCTGGATGAAGAGGCGGGAGTCTAATTGGGTTCAAAATAGCACGGAAGGGAAATGAAGCTGAGGGGGGTGTACCTGGGATGCCAGGTATTACCATTAAGCCCTCTGGAGATGTGGTGGGCTTATCAATGAAATATCAATGAAAGAGGGAGCCCACCTGATGACCCCAAAGATGTACCTACCCCTTTTGTATTTGATGACATACCTGTCTCCCATAACTGCAGTCCGATCCTGGACTGCAGTGTCTGTAAAACGTCAAGAACAAGGACAATCGATTGGTATGTGTTCGCACATAAAGGATATTTACATCTCATCCTGTGTTTAAAAAAAAAAAAAAAAGATAAGAGAGACATACAAAATGTGCAGAGCAGTAGGTCCCTATGACCAGTATTGAAAACCACAGATATACAGTAATTGAAGTTTTTATAGTATTTTAAATTGATCTCACTATTTTCTCTAGGCAGTAGTAGTCTTTGTATTTGTCAGGTTTGTGTGTCTTCTAAGGACAAACATATGTTTTTGACTGAAATATTTGATTTTGACCTGGAAGTTTGAGGTTTGTACAGGTTGTTATGTAGTTCTCAAATTGTGTTTATAATGGTGAACGGTTTCATAAATTGTGTTAGCAATTAAAAAAAAAAAAACTGTGATCATTCCAGTACAGCCACAGTCATAATAACACTTGAAAGAATGTCCTCCCAAATATGGCATTATACATATGCTCTCACAATGAGGACACAAAACATGGTCACTTGAGCACCTGCCCCTTTAATCGCTGATGTTTAAGTGTCCTTTCATTCCGATCTAGGTGCCCCTGGAGCGATTTCAAAAGGGGGGGCCCTCACTGCCCTTGAAATCGCAATTTCTCGCCTGCTTCTCCAGAGGTCTGTGCACACTACTGCTTCAGGTTATTAGTGGTTAAAAGCAGTCACTTTAGATCTGTCTTCCCTGACAGTCTGAAAAGAATCTTCTAACAGAAGAAAGAACAAAATACTAAATAATTCAGAACATTGTTTAGGTATGGATGTGTGTTGCAGTCCTATGATGTGTTGAAGGGTTGTGACTTACTTATAGCCTACTATAGGCTACTAGTGTGCTCATATAATGACATCAGATATAATGAGACAGATGTGTGCATGTTTGGGGAGTGATTATATGAAGATTCCAAAAGGTCAACATTTATTTCAACTTTTTGTTTGGTTAAAAATTAAGTATGAAGTAGGTATAAGGTCAGCAGATTTTTGAAATGGAAACTGGAGACATTTCCTAGTTCAGTGGTCAAAATACCATTGAAATAGCACAATCCCACTCGATATTACATTAATTAAAGGGGAATACATTTTTTTTGTAACAATTATTATTGTTTTCTAATAATTATTATAAATTATTATTATGAATAATTATTTGATGATTGTATTAAAACCCTAAAAAGGTTCAAATACAATTCACCAAAAAGCACGCAATAAAAAATAATAAATAGTAATCATTGCAAAAAGCAAACAGATCAAGCAGTATATACTGTAACAAAATGATGACTTTACAAAAACCTTACAAAAAATAAAATTAAATGGAAAAAAAAAAAAAAAAAACTATTGACACTTTTTATTGTACTTATTTTTTTTAATTGTACTTTTCTAATTGTACTTAATACTTTTATTTTCACAAGCTGTGAACATAGGCCTACTGTTTCTAGTAATTACAACCAAGTGGTGCTTGGGAGCCATTACATCAGATATCAGTTTTGTGTGTGTGCGTTATGGGGAACAAAAGTCTCCACGAACTTAGTAATTTAGAAATATCCCCATAAAATATTTTTCTTGTGTGTGGCCATTAATAATAACATGCAATTATGAAAGTATCATTGGTACATTGTTTTAGGTTTAAGTATGTTTATGTTGTAACAAAACAAGATTTTTAAATAACAACAACAATAATAATAATAATAACAAAAAACAACAATAACCAAAAAATCCTCTCCAGGTCGACTGATGGCAGTAGTGTGGCCGGCGTGCGTCAATGTGTGGCTTTCCGGCGGATACTTTCACCAGGAACTTCCGCTTCCGTTACGGCGTTGGAAAACGTTCAGCGGACACCGTGGGAGCAGAGAAGTCTAGAAGCATTTCACAATATTTTGTTGCCTTAAATAACTAGCGTGTTTTCTTTTATTATTATTAACGTAATTTGGTGTGGCGGACGAAAAACGAGAATTAAATAATAACGAAAAACGCTTTAGGCCGCTGTAAAACTGAATAAACTGAGAGGTAAGTGTTTATGTTGAGTTTCGATTCGTTTGGTACGGAAACCTTTTTTTTTTTTTTTATCATTGTAACCATAACATCTGCCAAAATGTTATAGTTGCTACAGTTGGTATTAACAACGACTGTCTATAATCAAAGTATTACACAAAATTACTTTTAAGTTCTAACAATAACTCTTGAAACGGTTTTTTTTTTTTTTTTTTTTTTGCGCGATGCCTTGGCTACTTTGAAAACCTGTTATGAACTCATTCATGCATCAGAATGTTTAATGCACTAATTCAAAGTCAAACTGATTACTGTCGTCAGTCAGCGTTTGTAGTAACTTGTGTTTGATTCTGTATTTTTATATACTTTTTTGTGATTTTGTGTGTGCATCTTTCTGTCAGTTCAAAGTGTATTTAGCAAATATGAGTTGTCAGAAAGTAGTGGAGCGTGTATAATTATGGATACTTCAGTTGTAATCGCATGTTTATAAATAATTCTAAGTATTTATACACAGACATATTTTGTTTTGCCGTTTTAAGTAATTGATTGAAGATGTTTGAACTGGAAACACTCAAAAAATGGGTGCAATGTTGTTAAGTAAATTGACTAATAAGCAGATTGTTATTTGAGACATTGAGAACAATTACAAACAGCTCTCTGCAGAGGAGTGCAACTAAACTAAAAGACTTCTATATTAATGTGAAACAAAACCTTATCAACTAAAGCTAGTTTGTGATATTAGTGTTGCATTTTGTTTGTTAGATTTTCCCTCAGCATGTCTCTGCCCAAGCGAGAGGTTGATGAGCTGAGGCCATGGGTGGAACGCACAGTAAAGAAGGTCCTTGGCTTTTCTGAACCCACTGTGGTCACAGCAGCTTTACACTGTGTAGGAAAAGGCCTGGACAAAAGAAAAACCACAGGTAGGAAATGTACCTTGTAGATGTCCAGTACAGATATGAATACATGTACCTTTACACACACACACATACATATATATATATATATATATATATATATATATATATATATATATATATATATATATATATATATATATATACATACATACATACATACCCTAGTCATTAATGTGGAGTTTTGCTCAGCTCGTCTCTACAGAATGCCCCACAGCTTCTCAAAAGCGTTGTGGGGTATTCTGTAGAGTCGAGCTAAGCAAAACTCCACATTAATGACCAGGGTATTTATATATATATATATATGAAAGAGATGGCGCTAGATTTTAACGTTGGACAGCATCGTAAAAATTATGTCATAATTATTACCCATCATTTATTTAATATATTACCCGTCATATTTTAATTAGAATAACATTTTCATTATCAATCATGAACCTACAGGATGACATCGCAGTGTTTAAAACAACAAAATACATACGCTAGCAATACATAGTGCGTCTTCCTTCCAATAAATAGCAATAGGCTAGGCTTTGTGTTACTTTTGATATGAAACAGAGTCTCAGATTTCAAATTCTGTCCATTTCATTAGGAAATTCAAGCCATAAATACCGTTTTGCCACTCTTTAATGTGCCAAATAGATCGTCGTGGCTTCGGTGTACTAGCCTGTGCATATTCAAACGCATACGAAAACATTCATGACAGATTTGTTCTTGTTCTGGATTCAGCGCTCTGCTGCTAGCCTGGAGCGCACTCGCCACCAACTGGACAGGGGTGGGAATTACAGCTACAAATTTACAATATATCACCCTTAGTGTCTGAACTGCCTTTAGATTTTTCCGTCACTGATTAAAAAAATAAAAATTCCCTCAATGACGGACAATTTTCGGTTAACGCGATATATATATATATATAATATCATATTTTACTTGCAGATTAAATGCAGCTTCAAAGCGCTCTAAACGATCCCAGCCAAGAGCAAAGGGTATTATCTAGCGAAACAGTTGGTGTGTATTTATATTCTTTTTAACCTCAAATGCTGGTTTTGCTTAGTTCTGCAATGTGCATGCATAGTCTCTGTAGACCAGGTAAATACATGTTAGGATAGGTTGAAAAACTCCCATCTCATTTTCTCCTCCAACTTCAAAATCATCCTACATCACTGCAGAGATACCTACCCAGTGTTTACAAAGTGAAAGTGCAAAGAAAGTCAAACGGTAAAACTGCGATGTAGGACAATTTTGAAGTTGGAGGAGAAAAAAGATTGGAGTTTTCCAACCTACTCTAACTGTATTGACCTGAATTACCCAGAGTACGCATGCACATCGCAGAGCTAGACAAGCCGATCATTTAAGGTTAAAAAGTGAATAAATTGTACTAGAATTGTACTAAATTGTATTAGAAAATAACCAATTGTTTCGCTTGGGGCTGTGCAAAAAATCGACAAACTGACAAGCTACACAATATCACGTTCAACATTGTGGGCGATACATGTCCGATGTTGAACGCGATATTGCGTAGCTTGTTAGTGAATGTAGTAAATGCCGCTCCATCTGACAGCACATGATGGAGGTTTACAACTAAATCAGAGAACCAGTATTACTGATGAGATGCACACAATAATCGCATCCGATTTTTTTGCACAGCCCTAGTTTCGCTAGATAAGACCCTTCTTCGTCAGGTGTTTTTAGGCCTGGGAGTGAAAGTGGTTGGTGAATATTGAGCAAGACATGAGTAACTTGCCCAAAATCAATATTGGAATCAGCAGTTGGAACCTCATATTTTATACAAGTGTATCATAATTTTCTTTCATTTAAACCACTATTAAATATTAATCAACAGTTTTGGTTAAATCTGACATATTCTGTAAAATCTAAAGCATTAACTTGGGGTATAAGCCAGTATTAAAGATTTAAATTAAAGATGTCATTAGAGACAAAAATGACGTAATTACAAAGATTTGTAAAGGTAACATTGATTGCCAGAAAGGGATTTTTTTAAATTATCCAAAGCCTCATAACATGATATTAAAATCAATTTAATTAAATGGCTTTTAGGATCAAAAATTTATTTATGGTAATGAATTAACATAATGACACTGAAAATGACAAATATTGTATTACTTTATGAAACGGGAACATTTAATATTTAATAATTGCATTAAACAGTGGTCATCTGAGTTAAGCATACCACATGAAGCTTTATTGTACACCTAAATTGCCAGTGTATGTTTGTAAAGTTGTTCTAATTTATGTAGATTAGGATGATGTGTGGGGCGTTGGTTGCACTTGGAAAAAAATAGCAACACTAGTTATGTGCAGAATTACTCATAGTATTACGTTTTTAAATGCAGCTCAGTTCCATGAGGCTCTTTTCATTAAGAATGATCAATATCTTTCTCCTTTTAGACCAGCTAAGGCCGTTTCTTGATGATTCAGCAAGCAGCTTTGTTGAGCGTCTGTTTGAAGCTCTTGAGGAAAGCAGAAACACCCGTGGCAATAAAGGAGCTGGAGAGAAGAACCGCAAAAGAGAGCTAAAGGTATAGAGTTTTCTGTGCCTCCTAAATGCCTCCTAAATTTAGTTTTTGAGGGAAACTTTAGTTTCTCAACTAATTCTTGTTTTACGTTTCACACCGCTCATACTTTACATAGGGGTAACAATTAATTCTGGATATTCCTAAATTAATATTTCACAGTGGGTGCATCTCAGTCAGCTCCCTTGTTCAGTAGCCAGGGCACTGATCAGGGAGTTGGCCATTTTAAGGGCTGTCTCAATCGCGAATACCTTCCAGTAAACTGAAATGTTAGCTCCCTGAAAATTCCCAAAAATTTTAGGGAGCATTGGTGCTCACTATGCTCGCTTACCGGAAATAACGCCACAGTTCTGAAATGCGAAGTATAAACGACACGAGCAAACACGATAAATACAATGACTCGCAACAGAAGATTTGAAAAGACAAACCGTTTTTTTGTATATTTCAACATAAACGCACATCGCTAGATAGGTATTGAACACATCTAATTACCATTTATAATGTATTATTTAGCTGAAATGTTGTAAGAACATGTAAAAGAACATGTTTTGTTTAAAGAAAAAAAAAGATAGAGATATATATATATATATATATATATATATATATATATATATATATATATATATATAGTGTATAGGGAGCTGATTGTTTATTGATTATTAGCCTGCTGTCAATTCAGGACCAAATGCATGCGTTTTCTTTTCTCAACTAAGTGTGTTTGACTGTTTAAGCCCAATAGCGTGCCAAAAAGAACTTCAATACTCACACTATATGAGAAGCTGCTTTATGTGTGCTCATTTCAGGTGTGTGCATGCAAACCGCCTCTCAGACAGTGTGCACATATACAGAATTTTTGGCTGCTTATTGCGCTTGAACGGTTTAAAATCACTTGTTTTTAAACGTACTTAAAAACATTTTTGTGAGAAAGAACTTCATCACGTGAGTGTAACCATGACACAGTAGTCCAACTTATCTACCAGCTGAAAGATATTTTGTCTACTGGCATATCACCCACCCCTTAAACTGACATTGAATACGAATTAGAAGTCATGGTTAAGTAAGATTTCTCTGACTTCATGTCTTGTACTTTTCTTGTTTTATTTTTTCCCTTCTGTCTATGTTTAGGAAGTGTTTGGAGATGAGGTGGAAGGAGTGAAGGATGGAGACGGTGTGGAATCTGTGGTAAAGAAGAAGAGGGTGCCTCGCTTTGAGGAGGTGGAGGAACCAGCTGTTTTACCTGGACCCCCTACAGAGAGTCCTGGCATGCTCACCAAGATGCAGGTAATGCGCATATACAGACACACCATCAGTATAGGCAGACACTAGACAGAGAGGTGTCTGATGGAACACATACAGTATCACTTAGGGGTGTGACGAGACACTTATCCCACGAGAGGAGACACCAGACTGGGTTCATGAGAACGAGACTAGATTTTGAAACTTTTTTTAAAGAAATCTTCAATGATAAAATATGTAGGAAAAATAGTCTTTTATTCAACTGAAAAAGACAAAATGCAAAAAAATATGTAGGTGCATTTTGAAATCAACTTCTACTTTATGAAATTAAAGTTCCATTTTAATAAATTATATGCAGTGATAAACAACATTTAAACGAGCTTCACGATTCTGGATAAATTGAGAATCCCAGTTATTTTTAATAAATTGGAGATCATGATTCTCTTACGATTCTGGAGAAAAAAATATGAGAAAACTAAACAAAAAGTAATTTGCTAGTGGTTCTGACAAAATGTTAAATGATTAAGTCTTTTAAAAACATATATTCATTTAAACAAAATACAAAACAAAAAAAATTCAATGAAGGAGTCAGTCTCACTTCATTAAGACTTGTTTGACTATTGGAATCTCCTGAATGAATGAATAAGCTGGCAATTGTCGCCACCTCCTGGCGAAAGAGGATAAGCGTTACAATACATACAAGTGTTAAGATACTTTCATTTTGATCGGTACTGTAGACAATAAGTGTTTATACCCAAACTACATCCCTAGTATCACTAATATCACTGTAATAAAATGTTGACAATGTTATCGCTGTAATATTTAGAGCATAGAATGACTTGATTTAGTGAAACAGATATTGCTTAGTGCTGCACACATATGGAAGAATTGCTCATGTAATTTCTTTGTTGTACTGCCTGCATCAGTCTTAATACTATTTGTGATACTGTATCTTCAGATCAAGCAAATGATGGAAGCAGCCACACGGCAGATTGAGGAGAGAAAGAAACAGCTAAGTCTTGTGTCTCCTGTCCCTATCGTGCAGGTAAAAACAAACAAACAAACAAAAAAAAACACACAGTATGATGATTGATGATTGTCCTGCAGTATCTATGTGTTTATAATAGCACTAGGGGATAATAAAAATGGAGTGCAATAGAATAAGAACAGACAATAGGATAATTCTGTAATTCTGAGTCAAATATACATTTTTCTAAAATATTTGTTGTTGGATATTTAAATGCAGGTTTACGTGTAAAAAAGCGAGACCATCATAGTGGTGATAATTATATTATACAGTTTAGTGTGAGTCTTTGATTTGTATCACTTTTTGTTATTTTAATTTTTTAAGCAATCAACAATTATACATTTGTAATTATACATACATTTTGGATTTACCACCCAATTAACAGGGTTTCTGCAGAGTTTTAAAATCAAATTTTAAGATAGTTTCTTTTAAAGCCAGCACAAAATTAATACTGCATGCAGTTAAAGAACAAACCCATACAATCTTAAAATAAATCAGGTTTCTCAAATTCTTTTACTTAAACAAGCTGGGGCAACATTCATCTGCAAAACAGGGTGACTGCAAGTACATTACATTGTATTTAATTTTTATGTTTGTATTCAAATTGGTTTACTGGTTCATATATCAATACAGACAAAGTAGAGGTCCATCAATATTACATTTTGTTGATATGATAATGTGTTTAAAGGCAATTAAAAGATGACAATACTAATGAAATACTAATAAAAAGGTGACAATACTAACAAAATCTGTATACTGATTATATTAAGTAATGTTGTTAGTCTAGTAGAGTTTTTGCTAATTTAAATGCCAGAAACTGTTTATTGTATAATCAAAATAACAGTAATAGCCAGGGAAAAAATGCAGCACTTTTAGTTATAAATAAATAAATCCAACTTACTCTTATTTTGAAATGTCTGTGTTTTACTATTTTCAGCTGCCTTTTTCAAAAAGATGAGACATTAAATATGTTCTCTTATAATTACATACAACATATAACAATATAAAAACCATAACTTAAACATTGTGAGTTCATCAGAGGGGCATCATAACAGTCGTTAAGCATAAATGTGCGGTACTCACTGATTGTGAACTGCTCTGTAAACCGCAGTCCAGATGAATGTGAAACTGTGCTGTCTTGACTTTAGCGATGGGCGTATCGATCCTGAAGTATCGATATATATCAATACTGATGCGAGTATATCGATACTAAGGTGTGTTTTATTTACCTGTGATTTTGTTTATTTAACCAAAAATAATGCTTACAATATGCACTGAATTAGACGTATAACCTATGTTAGCGAATAATTGTGCAGGATAGAACTATTTTCCTGCTCATCTGAAAGCACGCAAATGTTGCAAGACAGAACCAATCAATCACAGCGAGCGTTCTCTCACTTCAGACAGTGCATTCAAACAGGGCTGTGTTTCCCAAAGGTATCATAAGAAAGAATTTATGCTTTTGGGAATGGCACCCCAGAAAAATGCTTATCAGAGGACAGAAAAAAAAGAAAAAAAAAAAACATGCATGATTTATTTCACCATAAACAAATTGAAATTGTAGGCTACAGAATTCGTGCAATTACATTTATTTAAATTAATGTTTAAAGTTAATTGATCATGTTTTATTTTTTAGTAATGTTAATATAAATCATACACTGTCAGAATAAAAAGGTTGCATTTTATGTGTGGAACAGCCTGTCACTGGCAGCCCCTTATGAAACAAAGTATTTTCAACTATAGGTTTTGTAGTTACCACTACAGTAAACATATTTTAAACATGTGTTAAAAAAAAAAAAAAAAATCAAATATAATTTAAGGCATATTAAATATTAAAATGTATTTCAAATATAATAGGGTTTTATTACATATTTTACTCTTAGTAATTTAATAAATGCAATAATTTAAAAGTTAAGTTTAGAAGTATCGTATCAATGATACTGGCCTTAAAAGTATCGGTATCGTATTGAAAACAATATAAGTGGTATTGCCCATCCCTACTTGACTTTAAAACAAAAAAAAAGTGCTCACATTTATTTATTTTAATCCTTGCCCTTTTAAAATGTAATAATCACATATCCATAATAATGATGATATTCATATCTTAAAATAATTAAGATTTTTGTTGTGCTGCTGACTTTTTAGGGCCTTACGTTTGATCAAACCAGAAACTCTGGATTAATTGTTCAATTGATTATCAAAACCAGCGGACGAACTATGGTGCAAGACAGCCACTGTCCTGCACAGATTAGCCCTAAACTTCAGTGTTGACATAATAACATTATAACTTGTACAGATTAGCTGTATTATGTTCATTAGTTTCCTGTTCTGTTGCAGCCCTCATATTTTGTAGTTTTTTTGTCATCTAAGCTTGCATGGAGACAAAAAAAAAAAAAGTGTGTGTGTATATATATATATATATATATATATATATATATATAGCTTTTGTTCTCTCTCTCTCATCCCATAGCCTAGATTAATTCCCTCTCAGACAGACTCTAGTGTTCCACATCCCACCCTTCCAGCAGTGGGTGCGACCCAGTCCATCGCTCCCTCCCAGGCTGCTAATTTCATGAATGACGCTATAGAGAAAGCCCGCAAGGCAGCTGAGCTGCAGGCCAAGATCCAATCCACACTGGCTATGAAACCCGGGATTCTGGGTGCTTTGGGAAACACAGGGCCACATAACCTGGTAGCCTTGGCTAACCTGCACGCCATGGGCATCGCACCACCGTAAGTGTTGTATACGTCTAAAAATAACAGTTCTTAACATGGGCATGTAGACTTATTTGGCAGCTCTGGAAAAGAATACTTTGAACAAACATCATGTTTTGTAGTAACATTTTTATTAAATTGCAATATGTTTTAATGTTTTCGAGCAATTTATTGCTAAAGTTAAAAGTTTTCTCATGTTTGCTTACAGTAAAGTGGAACCACGTGAGGTCACAAAGCCAACACCTCTCATTTTGGATGAGCTTGGGCGAACGGTTGATGCCAGTGGAAAAGAAGTTGAGCTCACACATCGTATGCCCACTCTAAAAGGTACCACTTGCTGCCACAGAAATTTCAACCTCTCACTTTTTGTTGTTTCCTAATATTCTGTGTTTTGTTTTTGTTTTTTTTTCTTTTTTGTTTTTTTTTCTTTCTTCATATCTCTAGCCAACATCAGAGCGGTGAAGAGGGAACAGTTTCGGCAGCAGTTAAAGGAAAAACCCAGTGATGACCTGGAATCCACGTCTTACTTTGACCCACGTGTGGCCATCAATGCTGCACAGAGAGCCAAGAGAGGGTTTAGGTTCCATGAACAGGGACGCTTTGAGAAGATCGCCCAGCGCATACGCACAAAAGTAGACAACAGCGTGCCTCTTTATTTTTGACTCTAAAAATTATAGATAAAAATGGCTTGGAACAATAGCAAATGAGATACAATATTATCTCCTGTTATCAGGCTCAGTTGGAGAAACTACAGATGGAGATTGCTCAGGCTGCCAAGAAGACAGGCATACAGGCATCCACTAAACTGGCTCTTATTGCCCCCAAAAAGGAGTTGGGAGAGGGGGAGATTCCTTATATAGAGTGGTGGGACTCCTACATTCTGCCTTCCCACATAGAACTGTAAGAGCCAACAGCTTTCAAATTTTTCAGCTTTTAGATGTCAGTAGATGACTGTAAATCATCTAAGACAAGTTGCATTAGTAATACATTTTTTTTTAAATGGAATGTTTGAGCCAAATGTAAACTTGTCATTTATTGCCATCATGTCTTTCCAAAGCCGTATGACTTTTTTTTGTGGAACAGCTGTAAAGAATTCAGAGTGCCATTTTCCATACAATCTGGCAGTCATGCCTTTCCGTTTGATAATTACAGAATTTTGTGAAAGTGGTCTCATTACATCTCTTCTGTTTTTTTGTTGTTTTGTTTTTTTTTTTTTCCAGATCTGCACATACAAATTTTGATGAGGTGGAGATGCATGGAGTCACCACCCTAGTTGAACACCCAATTCAGATGGCCCCTCCAGGTATTGATACATACATGCACTTATCAAAACCTACAAATAGAAACTTCAGAAGTCTCATTGATCTGAATTTTTGATCTAATGTCTTCTATTTCTCTTTCTTTCTTTCTCTTTTTGCTTCTCTTTCTCAGTGGATACAGATAAGCCAGTGACTTTGGGTGTGTATTTGACTAAGAAGGAACAAAAGAAGTTGAGGAGACAAACTCGCAGAGAAGGCCAGAAAGAGTTGCAGGAAAAGGTCCGATTGGGTCTTATGCCTCCACCTGAACCTAAAGGTACATTACCAGCTAGGCACCAGTCACACAAAGAACATTTAAAATGTATTTAATGTTAACCTACAAGTCAAAGGTTTGGGCACACCTACTCATTTTTTTATTACTGTTGCATTACAGTGTACAGTTGATTTTTCACATCATAAGAACACATTTATGTTTTATTTCCTTCAATATAGGAGCTTGATTACAGCTTTGTGCTCTAACTATCTTATTATTTTCCTGTTTGTGTGCAGTGCGGATCTCTAATCTGATGAGGGTTTTGGGGACGGAAGCTGTGCAGGACCCCACTAAAGTGGAGGCTCACGTTAGAGCACAAATGGCAAAGAGACAGAAGTGAGTAATTTCACTTGCACAAAGTATTAGTATCAACGCTGCATTTTCAGTAAAATAACTTGCACCAGGTTATTTTGCATTATTAAGAGAAAACTGATAAATCACAACATAACAATGATTCTTGACAAAACAGGATGCAATATTAAAAAAAATAAAACTTTGTACTCAGACAAATGAAATTATATTTATGAATCTATGTACTAAGCTACTGAGCTATGCTTTGACTCTTCCCGACTTCCCAACTTTTCTCAAATACAACGAACAGTACGTTATTAACAGTATGTCTGCTGTGCATCTGCTATGATAATAAGGTAACTTTTAAAAACAGTTAAATGAACAAATAAGATAGTTAGTTGTTACCTCTATCCATTTACATTCAACAGGATCTTAATATTCACATTTAAACATCTTAACAAATGATCCAGAAATGCAGAACACATATGATCAGAATACAACAAACTGTATTATGTATAGACATGTTTTATTCGGGCAAGGGGGTCTGTTAGACTGACACCTGCCCTGATATTCCCTGATATTTTAATGAGTGGGGACACGACTCTGAAACCTTATGAAACATGCATGTCATTGAAAAACAGCCTTGCTTTGATAGAAGGTATAATTAATAGGGCTGTGACGGTGGCAGATTTTTTCCACCGCGGTGGTAATGGACCAACTACCGTCGGTGGCGCAGTGTTGATATATAATTTTGAAACATAACAAACGTGCGTGTTTAAGTTCAGCCTACAAAACACGAAAGTAAATATCAAAGAAATTATACTTTTAAATAAGAAAGTACCCAAAATAAGAACTGTAAATATTTAACAAATATTTGTTGCATAAATTCGTAACAACCTTGTCTGACAGCTCATCAAAATCACCGGCCCAAGTCTTTTCTCTCTCTTTCCCATTAAACTGTTGCATCCATTAAAATATCTCAGTTTTGTTTTTAATAGGAACGTGGTTATATTTCTTTTTGTTTCTTTATAAAGTTAATTTAGAAATGTGTTTGGAACATTTTTGTTTGTTAAATTGAGATTTTTGCTCTAACGAAATTAAGATTGTAACATAATGACCAAGCAGCCAGAGGCGGGCAGTGAGTTGATCACAGCCTATGTTTGATCAATTTTGGCTTCTCAAATCATCATGACTTGCCTAAAATAAAATCTTCAGGCATATCATAATGTTATTTTAAACGTTTAACTTAGATAAATGCACGCTATTTTGCGCATACAATCGTTTGTTGGAGAGGGGAAGCTAAATGTGCTTTGCAGGACATGGAGGCGCCAGCGCAATCACTTGCAAAAAAAATGTAAATACGCTGTAATCTTTGGTCATAAAGGTAAGCGTAATATATCACCGGAGCTGTAAAGAGTGTAATATTATTTGTGTGCACTCACAGTATTAACACAATGTTGTGCTTTTGTAAAAATAAAGAAAACACTTTCTGATGTCTCTGTGTTGAACAGAAGCGCTGCACAAAAATGAAACGAAAGTCAGTGAATACTTGCCTTACAGATAAATATATCTATAGAAAGCTTTAAATTATTACTATGCTACTTTAAAACTAAAAAATTCAAATTTTTACAAATTTTTACAAAAACTCTTTCATTATAAAATCCGTAGAGATGGGTTTCTCTTTAAAGGCGCGTCCAATGAGCAGATGGCGAGTCGAGATCGTCATCTTAGCGACACTGACTCAGAAAACACTAGTTTATTGATTAATTCAAGTATGTCCTTATTTCCCTCCGACACATTCATAATTACTTTTCCTGGAGTTTTGGAAGCTTTAGCCTATTGTGTGCATTTGAACGTGGATCTCTTCCAGCAGCTGCGAAGGCACTTGCGCTCGCTGCCGGTGGGGACACTGAACACGGCCACGCCAGAATAATTGTTGTAGAAACACTGTATTTTATGCTTGTTATAGATTGTGTGACATCACGTGCAGTACCGCCGGTGGCAACTGACCACCACGGTGGCAACCGCCGACCACGGTGGAGTGGTTGTCATTGTGACCGTCACAGCCCTAATAATTAAGTGTTGCTTTGGATAAAACAAGCTCTTTTTCATCATTAAAAAAACATTATTTTATTGCATATGCATGTTTGAACACTTCTCTGTGGACACACTGTTTTGGATGTAGTGAGAAGCCAACAAGTGTCATAGATTTGATTACAATAATGATCAAATTAAATTGAAGGGGTTAATTGTGTTAAATACATTATTAATCCCTCATAACATCTACAATTTAAAATAATTTATTTTTAATCCTAATAGCAGTTTTAATTGCTGGATGTGTTTTGTCCCATGTCTCCAGAATCAGTAACAATCACATTTTTTTATTACACTCAGAAACAATGTAAAATGCTAGTGAATAAGACAAATTGTTTACAGACATTACATAACATGCTTTTTAGTTCCCCTCACTCCATAACAAATCCTTTACACTTAAAGGTATTTAGAACAATAATGAAAAATAAGTATTAAAAAAAATTGCAGTGACATACATTATTACTTAATCCTCTTTGTTCCAAGTGAGACATAAAGCCGCAACATATGTTGTAATTATTTGTTAAAGCCTGGCATTTATAATAAATGTTGGCATACATTATAAACATAATAAATGCCAAGCATTAACAAATTTAAAGGAGAACTCCACTTTCAGAACAACAATTTACAAATAATTTACTCACCCCCTTGTCATCCAAGATGTTCATGTCTTTCTGTCTTTAGTCATAAAGAAATTAAGCTTTTTGAGAAAAAACATTTCAGGATTTTTCTTTATATAATGGATTTCAATTGTGCCCCCGATTTTGAACTTCCAAAATGTAGTGTAAATGCAGCTTCAAAGGGCTCTAAACGATCCCAGCCGAGGAACAAGGGTCTTATCTAGCGAAACGATCTGTCATTTTTTTTGAAAAATAAAAATTTGTATACTTTAAGTACAAAAGCTTGTGTAGCACTTGTGATGCGCGTTCACGACACTACGTACTATTAAATCACGTCAAAAGGTCACGCAGAACTATAGACCCAGTGTTTACAAAGCGAACGTGCAGAGTAAGTCAAACACTGTTTACAAACAAAAAACTACAATGATGTCGGACGATTCTGAAGTTGTAGGAGAAAATAAGATGAGTTTTTCGCCATTCTCTACCTTTTTGAGCTGGTGTACACAGACGATGAACTTACACGTGATTCATAGTAGTGATGGGAAGTTCGGATCATTTTACCAATTCGGACCATTGAGTCTCGTTCAGCAAAATGAACGAATCTTTTTTCTGAGTCATTTCATTCATTTTAGCAAAATATAATTAAAATGTTATGTTACTTCCCTAACACATCTACTGCTTACACAAACGATTATCACACTACAAACAAGACAAAACTGTAATGCTATAAGAAACAGAAAAGATTAATTCATTGTCTACCTGGGTGTTTAGTCTATGATTAGCTCACCTCACCTCTTATCTGACAAGTTTTCGGGTTCAAATCGTTCGTTCATCACGTGACAGCCCCGTAAGATGAACGAACAGCTCGAAAACCCGAAGACTTGAAACAGGTGAACTAATTCCAGTACAGAACCTAATAGGATGATGCACATGCGTGACTGAACGAAAAAATTTGACTCATATTTGGGAAAATGCAGTATCTCGAATAAAACTGTCATTTGTATGTTTTGTTGCACTGTGTGGTTAGTGTGATGTTCACCATGTTTGTTCAGAGCCCACGAGGAGGCAAATGCAGCACGCAAACTTACGGCAGAACAAAGGAAAGAGAAGAAAGTGAAGAAACTTAAGGAAGATTTGAGTCATGGAGTTTACATTGCTGTTTACAGGTACACTAAGCATAACAAATCTGCTAAAATGTTGCATTAAAATGCAGTGCTATGACACACTCACAGATTAAACAGAGACAAATAGCCACAGTCTTGTTAGCTTGCAGAGTTATCCACAGTGTTTTCAGAACCACTGTTCTGCAGCGACGCTGCATTAGTGCTAATCTACAATTCCATAAAACTACTTTTTGAATTAATTGTGAATAGATAAATCAACAATTTATATGCAGTGACCAAAAATGTCAAACAACTCAAAACTACCTTGTACTTCAGCTTCAGCTCTGTGCTTACTCTCAACTCTGGGTGTTATATTAACCAACTTTGTGTGGTGTACCCTGAGTTAAGTTAAATAATGTTCTTGTTGGATGTTAGTGTTTTTTTTTGTTTGTTTGTTTTTTCACTGTGTGGTCTGCAATTTACAAACATTGTTTTCTGTTATTTCCACAGTGCTAAGTTGATCTCTCTATACATGCAATTCAGTTTTTTCCCCTCATAATTTCAGTCAACTTTAATAGCATTGTTCTCGCTGCTTACACACAAAAACATACAGCGTTGCCAGCAATGTCTTCTTTTGCTAATTTGTTTACTCAAGTAGTTTATCTGCTTTGCCCTCAGAATCCGAAATCTGCATAACCCAGCCAAAAAGTTTAAGGTGGAGGCCAATGCAAACCAACTGTACCTCACTGGCACTGTGGTACTTCACAAAGATGTCAACATCGTTGTAGTGGAGGGAGGTGGGTGATTAAGAGAATCTCTATAAAAAAAAATCTCTTAACAGATTATTTTTATTATTGTTTTCAGGATTTTTATTTCTCTATTATTTGACTCCTTACTCCCTGTAGGCCCCAAAGCACAGAAGAAATTTAAACGACTTATGTTGAATAGAATCAAATGGGATGAGCCGAATTCAAAGAGAGAGGGTAAGGGAAATTAGTAGTGATGGAAGATACATATATTGATCTGTCTTTTTTTTTTTAGCTTTGATTAGGAGCTGACCTTTGACATTACATGCTTTTTTTTTTTTTTTTTTTTTAGAGCCTCAAGATTCAGATGATGAGGGTTTCAGGAAGAATAATAAATGCACATTGGTTTGGGAGGTAAATGCATTCCAGTTATATTCTTATATACACCAATGTAACGTTTATTTAAAATATTCAGTAGTTTGTCATGACTCATGATTTGTAGGGGTGGGAATCTTCAGGCACTTCGCGATGCGATCCGATTCTGGGAGTCACGATCTGATTCCAAAACGATTCTTCATCTAAATTTTTTCCCCAATTAATTCTGTGCAAATAGATCTTTACAACCTTACATTTTAACAAAAATTGCAGTTGATTTTTTTGTTTATAGTTGGAATCTCTGTATGTCAGTACTGCCATCTTAAAAGTAGGGGTGTGAATCTTCGCTGGTTTCATGATTCAATTCAATTACAATTTTCATTATCAACTCAATATCACTATGCATCACATTTTCAGTTTTCAATTCTACTGCACATGGCTACATTTTCATGTAAATTTTATATCAAATCTATTTTGTGCAAACTTTATTTTTTAGACAATGGTTATGGGCTTTACTTTTTTCGTCAGTGCGCGAGTTTCGTGAATTCTGTGCAATAAAGCCCGACATGTCTCTAGCCCTCAGGCGGGGGGAAAAAATATTCAGAATCGTTGAAGAGAGAATCGCGATGCATCGGAGAATCATTTTTTTTCTCCCTCCCACCCCTAATGAATTGTGATTATTTTTGTTGTTTATTGACCTTTTCATGTCTTTTACTGAAATGCAAGTAGACACTAAATATATATGTAATTTTGTTCCCTCAGGGTACAGCCAAGGAACGTAGCTATGGGGAAGTTAAGTTTAAACAGTGTCCAACAGAAAGTATGGCTAGGGAACATTTTAAGAAGCATGGCACTGAGCACTACTGGGACTTGGCTCTGAGTCAGAGTGTTCTGGAGACAACTGATGACTGAGATACAGATCGAACTCAACAAAAAAAGAAGAACAGAGAACACAATGGAATCTGTGGCATGTGCACCTTGCACGCATATTTTTTTTTTTAATTTTTTTTTTGAGAGAGAGAGAGAGAGATGGAGAGGAGGAGGTTGGAATAGACTGACAGAGAGAAACATGTATATGTAAATATAGTTTGAGTGTGTAAAAGAATGGTTGTGTTTTTGTACCTGCAATACAAGTATGGAAGGCTTAAGAACAAGAGCTGGTGTTAGAAACTAGGATGTTAATCCTTATGTGTACTGCAGAACTTTACAATGCTGGCAGTTTGAACAAGAGTGGACACTGGTTTTGTATCTCTTGTAACTGTTTTATAGTGTAGGCTGTGCAGTCTTTGCTCTTGTGTGGTTTCTACGTTGGATCCATCTTGTTTGAGTCCTGCATCTTGTGCTCTCAACATTTTGATGCAGTCTTTTCAGTAAATAAGCCTCACTCCTGAAATAAGTTAATTTGCACTGTGTATTTTGTTACTGAATGCGCAAACAAGATTACTGGTTTCTTTATAACACAGAAGTGTTAATTCTAGTAAGGCTAAAGAATGGAGAAAGATTTTTATTTGGCTTAACTAAAAACAGAAAGTGACAGAACACATGGTTGTTTAAATTGAAGGCATGGGTTTTTCACATTTCATGCCAAGGATCAAATGTGAAAACTACAACTAACCATATGGCAATGATTAAAGCTAAGGGGTGGAAAGCTTGTTTGTTTGTTGATACAAGCTTGGTTTGTTTTGAGATATAAAATGTAAATTGAATATATTGAATTTATTGAGGATTACTACTTTGGCTATTTTCAATTCCTAAAGAAGACCTCCAGTTGCATGCAGTGTCAAGTCACCTTTATTTATATAGTGCTTTTATGCAGATTGTGTCAAAGCTTTATTACAGTATTAAACAGGAAAATAGTGACTCAATAATGCAAGAGGACAATAGTAAACACTCAATTTTCAGTTAAAGTTGGTTCATTGTTGATTCAGTGATGTCATGATCCAGCCCAGTTCAGTTCAGATTGTATCTGTGCAATTTAAGAAATTAAATGAAATTAAGTGTCCACAACTAAGCAAGCCAGAGGCAACAATGGCAAGGAATCAAAACTCCATCGATGACAGAAATGGAGAAAAAAAACCTTGGGGTAACCAGGCCCAGTCGGGGGGCCAGTTCTCTGGCCAGACGAAACCAGCATGGCTTGGTTTAGTTCCAGGCTGCAACACAAGTCAGACTGTGTAGAGGACTCGTCATTGAAACAGTAATTCATGCAAAAGGAGCTCCAACCAAGTACTGACTGCATAATTAAACCTGCAACATTGTGATCTTTCAATTTAATACTTTTAACAATCAGTGCAGTTAACAAGTTAAACAGTGCAAGATTCATGTTTCAAATCACCTTTGTCGCTAAAATAATTAAGAATAATCGAGGCAATAACTTGCATAGCTCTCATAAAATCAATAATGTTTGTGAAAGTATTTATCCAGTGTGTTAGGCTATTGTATCAAAAGGTGTGATGAAGGTATGACATTGCTGTAAGGTTTTGTGCTGTCAGTGCAGTAAATATCCTCACTGTGCCATATGACTGAATCTATAATGTAGCTGAACTTTTCAAATGAAAGGTGCGTTATAGTAATGTGCAGTCTGTACCATGGTAATGTCATACAGTGTCACATGGAATTTAATATAAAATGCTGTATTTGATGCAATTTATCTTCTTCTGATACATCTTTGATCAATCTCTAATCGCTTCCTTTCCCTTGTATCCAGCTGTATGTTCACAAACTGCAAAATACACAGTTTTACAAATGAAGATGTCCTGAGAGGGAGCTTTTTGGTGATTTTGTCAAGTTTTGTTCACTTCTGGGAACCAGTTTGTCCCCAAAATATAGTAGGTGCACACACAAGTATTCCTATCATGGTGATATTCCATAGGAGTAATTGGTTTTAAACTGTATATTGTATATTCTGTCTGCCCTGACTAACCCTACTCCTTACAAAAATGATGGTTTCCCACAAGGACAAGGATTTCAGATATTGCCATCTTTGTGGGGACATGTTGATTTTGTGGGACAGTTTGAAGGTTTTAGGGACATATCCTAATGACAGCGATAAATTAATAATATTCAGAAGAGGATCTATGATTTCTGGAAGCAATTCTTCCTCTCCTATAGCAGAGAATGAGTGGATTTGTTTTTCAGGGGATCTATATCTGATGACTGTAGCTGATGCCTGCATGGTTATAATTTATCTCTAGTCATATTGATCTTGGAAGTAAAGATGTTCATAAAGTTACTGCTGTGCTGTTGGGAATTGTCAATTCCTGTTGATGCTTTATTTTTTCATTAATTTAGCAACTGTACTGAGTAAATACCTGGGGTTGTGTTTGTTGTTTTCTAAAAGAGACGAAAAGTAATCAGATCTCTTTTCTGTAGGAGGAAGTACTTTCCCTCCATGCAATAGGAAACACCTGTAGTTTTGTTTTCTTTCAGCTGTGCTCCATTTTCCAGGCTGCTCTCTTTAGGACGCGAGTGTGCTTGTTATACCACGATATTAGACTGTTTTCCTTAATCTTCTTTAAGCAGAAAGAAGTAACCATATATAAAGTACTAGAAAAGATGGAGTCCATAGTTCGTTACATCAAGTTTTTTCTGAGCTATTGGATATGCTACGGAATTGAGAATTCAGTTTCAGAATTGAATTTGCACATTTAGCTATGTACAGTTGAAGTCAAAAGTTTACATACACCTTGCAGAATCTTCAAAATGTTAATTGTACCAAAATAAGAGGGATCATACAAAATGCATGCGTTTTTTTTTTTTTTAATTTTTTTTTTTTATTAGTACTGACCTGAAAAAGATATTTGCACATAAAAGATGTATATAGTCCGCAAGAGAAAATAATAGTTGAATTTTTAAAAATGACCGTGTTCAAAAGTTTATATATGCTCGATTCTTAATACTGTGTTGTTACTTGGATGATCCACAGCTGGGTGTATTTTTTTTTTTTAGTGTTAGTGATTATGAGTCGCTTATTGCCGGCTGTTAGAAAAATCCTTCAGGTCCAACAAATTCTTTGGTTTTTCAGCATTTTTGTGTATTTGAACCCTTCCAACAATGAGTGTATGATTTTTAGATCCATCATTTGACACTGAGGACAACTGAAGGACTCATATGCAACTATTACAGAAGGTCACTGATGCTTCAAAAGGAAACACTATGCATTAAGAGCTGGGGGGTGAAAACTTTTTGAATTTGAAGATCAGGGTAAATTTAACTTATTTTGTCTTTTGGGAAACATGTAAGTATCTTTTGTAGCTTGTGAAGGGGAGTACTAAATGGAAAAAAATATCATATTTAGGCAAAATAAAAATGTACACATCTTCATTCTGTGCTAAAGTTAAGACCACTGGCTCTTAACGCATATTTAAGACCACTGGCTCTTAATGCATATTTTTTCCTTCTGGAGCAGCAGTAACCGTTTGAACCTTATTTCATCAAATATTAGTCCCATCAAATAGTCCCTCAGTTGTCCTCAGTGTGAAAAGATTGAAGGTTGAAGGATTTTTATGAAGAACAGCAGGCAGTTCAACTGTTCAGGGCAAACACGGGACTCACGAACAACTATTACTAAAAAAAACAAACAAACAAACAGACAAAACAATAATAACAACAAAAACAACTGTGGATCATTCAGGTAACAACAGTATTAAGAATCAAGCATATTTAAACTTTTGAACAGGGGGTCATTTTTATATATATTTTATATATATCATTTATGAACTATATGTAAACGTCTTTTATGTCAAATTTCAGGTCAGCACTAAATTAAAAAAAAAATACTGCATTTTGTATGATCCCTCTTATTTTGGTAAAATGAACATTTTGCAGAATCTGCAAGGTGTATATACAATTTTGAACTCAACTGTATATGGAGTATACACAAAACTAGATGATGATCTGCGATATCATCGCTCTACTGCAGAATTTTGAAGCCATTAACATCTGTTCCATGTGACTGTTAAATCTAGATTACAACAATGACCAGGTCCTGACCACTGATCTATATATAATGACAGTGGTCCTGACATGTGTTGTCTAATAGAGTTCAGAATGTCTATAAATTCTGATCCCAATGCATCTTTTTCAGTATTAACATGGATATTGAAATCTCCCAACAATTAAGACTTTATCTGCAGCCAGCACTAACTTAGATAGGAAATCAGCAAATTCTTTCATGAAATCTGTAAGGTGCCCTGGTGGCCTGTATGCAGTAGCCAGTACAAATGTCAATATGGTTTAGCATTTATTACACTAGATAATGTTATATGAAGCACAATTACTTCAAACAAATTATACTGGAAACTGGACCTCTGAGAAGTACTGAAAATATTACTATAAACTGTAACAACACCTCCCCCTTTTGGACATGGCTCATGTTTATAACAGTAATCTTGGGGGGTAGTCTCATTTTAAAGTAATGTAATCATCTGGTTTTAGACAGTTTTCTGTCAAACAGAGCACATAGGTTATAATCAGTGACCATATAATTTACAAAAAGTGTACCTTTTTTTTTTTTTTTTTTTTTTTTTTTTTTTTGCAGGATCTAATATTCATTAAGCGCCAAGCTTAATCATTTGTTTGTATGTATTATATCTGTTTTATTTATTGAACATCAATTAAATTGTTACCCTTAAATTGGTTTAGTTTTTTTGTAAAAAAAACAATATATATATATATTTTTTTGTATTTGTTAGTTCGGCGAGCAGATAGTCTGTATAGTATGATATGGTGAAAGAATCTCTGTGTGCTGAGAATTAACTTCTGTGACATGAGGCGGCTAGCAGACGGTCAGTTTAGCCAGTCTGTCTGCTGTCAGTTTGTCAAGTATACTATCTCTATATACTAAGAATACTATCTCTTTTCAACAGGTCAGGTCTGAATGGTTTAGCACCTCAGTACTTGAGGGAGCTCTTATCGCATTATAGTCCTTCACATCCACTGTGTTCTCAAAACTCTGCCCATTTGATAATACCTCAAATGATAATATCAAAATCAACTATTGGTGGCAGATCCATTTCTTATTTAGCACCCGTACTCTGGAACAATCTACCAAACATTGTGATTAAAAACCCATCTCTTTACCCTAGCGTACACATAACACACTAATACATTTATAATATTCAAATATGTTAAAGGATTGTTAGGCTGCATTAGTTAGGTCAACCGAGAACACTTCCCATAACACCCGATGTACTTGTTACATCGTAAGAAGAATGGGATCTGCGCTAATATTAGTCTGTTTTGTTTTTATTCTGAGGTCACTGTAGCTACCAGATCCAGTCTGTATCCAGATAAGATGGTCACTGCAGGCTCCAGTTGATATCCAGACCAGATAATGGATTAGCACCTACAAATAACCACTACAGTCGTGAATGTTAGTGGAGACCACGTCAACTAGATATGCCCCAGAGAAAGATCCCCAGTGAAGACCTTGCCACCTAGATGGCCATCGGCACAAGACCACAGAAACCAGATTAGTCCTCTACACAATCTGACTTTGCTGCAGCATAGAATAAACTGCTGGTTCATCTGGGCAGAGGAGAACTGGCCCCCCCAACTGAGCCTGGCCTCTTTTTAAGTTTTTTTTTTTCTCCATTTCTGTCACCAATGGGTTTTGGTTCCTTGCCGCTGTCGTCTCTGGCTTGCTTAGCTGGGGACACTTAATTTCCAGCGATATTGTCGACTTCATTGCACAGATACTATTTGAACTGAACTGAGCTGGATGATGACATCACTGAATTCAATGATGAACTGACTTTAACTGAAGATTGAGTGTTTACTCTTGGCCCTTTGCATTATTACCACACTATTTTCCTATTTAATACTGTAAAGCTGCTTTGACATAATCTGTATTGTTAAAAGTGCTATATAAATAAAGGTGGTTATTTTGATAGTCCACTTTAGACATTCTACTAACAGTAAGTAACTGTACAACTGCATGTCAACTAGTCATTAGAGTATTAGTAGACTGACTGCTTAATATCTTCTAACACTCTTCTAAACTTTGCAAGTATATGTTAACTTATTCTACTAACTCTAAGGCTAACCTAACAGTTTGCTTTGAGAGTTAGTAGACATGTAGTTGCAAATTAATGAGAATTAGTTGACATGTAGTTGCAAAGTTACTTATAGTTTGTAGATTATCTACTATCAAAATAAAGTGTAACCAAGGACGTTACTGAGGGAAGAGCATTAAACTTGGAAGTGGAACACAGCCCAAACCAATAACCTGAAATAGATGTGTCTTACTGAAACATCCAAAATGTTTATGTTGTGGCTACTCCAGAGTCAGGGTTGGAAAACGGTGGTTGAAAAGAGTATTGTAATCATATCATTCCAGTCATGCAACTGCATCCATAGCAGTATACATTATCCACTGTATGAACAGAATCATCAAAATTACAGGAGACTATAGGGGTATTCCAGAAAGCAGGTTCTGAGACATACCTGGGTAAGTTTATTGAAAACCTAAACTTTCAATTCCAAAAGTGGACATAACTTTCAGTGTATGTAAGCAGCCTGTAAGAAACTACAGTCTGCTCCGACCCAGATTCCACTCCACAATAGTTGTTTGATCATGCTCATTTCCCAAAATGGCTTAATTGTTATAAAGAAGAAGAAAGTCAACACTTTTGTTTTTTTTCTAGACTATTTGGGATGATCACATCCTGAGCAAATGTTGACCAGTTGTAGAATGGAAGCGGGTGTGGGACAAAGTGTAGTAAACTGTAACTGTATAAAAGGTTTGAGCTTAGGATATTTGGGGTTCATTCTGACTACATTGAACTCAAGGTACTACATGTAATTTGTCACTGCTATGCTGCAATAAACATCTTCATCGAGATCTTCAGCGTCCTCATCACTTTTTCTTACAAGCCATAACAACTTGTGCTTTGAACATAATCTGCTCCTCCTGACCAGGTTATCTCGTGAGTTCACAGTGAACATACTCACAGTCAGGAAATGTGTGATGGTAAGTTAACCTTGCTTTCTGGAATACACCCCATGTATGTGTTTTCACAACATAAATTATAACTGTTTTGATCTCCGGAAATCCAGCTTTTATATGGTGATTTGTTCAGATTCATATTCAGCATTAACAAGATTCTTAAGTGTTCATCTAAAACAAGGCAAGACATCCTTCATCCTAAAATGTATAACAAACTGTTCAAAATACGGCAATCAAAAAGCAACCATTTACTTTTTATAGGTGGCAGCTTATGTAGGGTTGGAGGGTACTGAGAAGGTTGTTCACCTGTCCAAGTATTTTCTATTTTCTAAGTTACCCACCTACAAAGGGACTACAGTCAACCCACTTCCTCTGTTTGCCCAACCCCACTTTAGGTTAAAAAACAAATGCTTAATCCCTGGGACCTGGACAACTACCCTAGCCCTCAACCCTTTGAGTAAATGATGGATGTTAAAGTCTTCCAGGCATCTCCCGAACAATTTTTTGAGGCAGTAGCCACTAGTTTTACTTTTGGTAAACTACCTCAAACTATCCAGCAATCTAACAATCTACCAATCACTATTCTTTTTTTCTTTTTCAACCTAAAGTATGTTCATGGTGAACACGCAAAATATTCACAATAGATTCAGTCACCATGGAAATGGAGACTAAGAAGAGTCTTTATCTTTTTTTGTTTAATGGCAAGTTACATTCTTTAGGGCATATCGTTACTTAATTGGTGGTTGTGCAATAATTTACCATCTTACAGTTGAATTTTTAATCTTTATTCAGTTTTTCTTACTTTGAACAAGAATTATTATTTGCTTGATTCTAGTTCTAAATTAAAAAGATAATAAATATAAATAAGAATATAAAATGAGAATATTGTTTGCAAATCTGTTATGCCCACTGGAGCATTATCAATAGGGCACATATACGCTGCTACTTCTGAAGATCAGTGACCAGAAGACCAGAGCAGGTTATAAACTGAGGGGATGAGTGTCTGTATATATGTACTTCCTTCCCTAGGGGAAGTGCATAGGGAAGTGTGCGAGTGTATCAAAATGCTAAATGGAATGCATACTAGGAGTTTCTAAAGCAGGGGTATCCAATCCTGCTCCTGGAGGGCCAGCTTCCTGCAGATTTTAGCTCCAAACAGCTCCATGACACACACTAGTGAGTCTGAAGACATTTGCTCTGTTCAAATATCCACACTTGTGGTCTTGGGCACCTGAGAGAGTGTGTACGTGACAAGATGTAAGTGCACAACACTGTCCCACATCTTAAAAATGCCAAAGCGCAGTGCCCTTAACGCACACTAAATCCATGCTATCTAAAGCGGTATTCGGTGCTTAGCATCATGAATCATGTTCTGGAAATAAATCGTGAGACTTTTTGCAGTGATTTTGTGAAAGTCACAAAAACCTTTCCAGTGTAAGTTAAATATTATTAATAATTAGTATTTACATATAATTTGGTAGTAAAACAAAGTGTTGCACATTTTACTGGTGCAAAGATGATTACATTTATTTTGTACAACATTTGCAACTGCATTTGCAGCTGCTATCACTTAATTAAATAATAGAAGTTTATTTTAGAATGCAAAGTATTACAAATAAAAATAAAGCTCTGTAAACACTTGCATTTACAAGACTATGTCCCATCAGGTAATGAAAAGCTCAACACATTTGCGGTCTTCATGCACACATGAGCCAAATAAAGGAAATATGTCCTATTAATAGTAGTTAAGTGGTCAAGTGCAAAGACCGAAAGTGTGGGTATTTGGACAGGACACATGATTTGCTGATTCAAGTATGTTTAATTAGGGTTGGAGTTAACCTTTGCAGGAAGTTGGCCTTCCAGGAACAGGTGGAGGAACTGGAAACTGTTCTAAAGACAATTCAGATGTCATATATTTATAGGAGATGCACATCAGGCTATGACTAGGTCTGACAAAATCTGCTATGATTAACAAAACTACGGAGTGAATTTTGTGCCAGTATTCATCAAACAAATCCAGCATTTTGCAAATAAACACAATCTGATTTGCAAAGAAAAAAAAAAAAGATTTTCAAACAAATGCAAAATGATTTGCAAATATAAAACTCACTATTTGAGAGAAAATGCAGTGGTATAGACAAATATATTTATTGTGTATTACAACTGTGAGACTCTGTGCCTTTTTATGAGGAAACTTGGCTTGATTTTCTCCAAATAAGTGCAGGCACATTTTCTCACAAATGCAATTGAGCAACTTCCTATTCCAAAAAAAAAAAAAAAAAAAACACCAGATGGCGCTGTTATTATTAATAAAAACACTGAAAACAAATCACATTATTTAGTACAATATCTAAAACGTTTGTGCAATCATTTGTGTCTCCAATAATTATGTATTTTTTAGCTAAGGAAAATGATGAATATTTCTCTTGTGGTGTCACTCTTGTCCAGTGAATTGGGGAAAAGGATCAAGTTCACGCTGATATAATACTAAATTCAGCATTTTGATAAACAGTGGTTTATCAGTATTTCAGAATGATTAAAAATGATTAAAAAATAGTATTTGGGGTTGAAGACCACGTCAGTGTGTTTTGTCACGTTTTCTTGATGACCACAAAAAGAATTAAAATTTAATTTAAATACAGATAAGAGCATGGCATCGTTAGAAACTGCAATGGGTCTACTTTTATTTGTATATAGTCATAATAACAAAAACAATGTGCTGTTGTAAAATAAAGAAAACAAACAGGGTGCACTCTCTCTGTCTCCGGGAACTTTCTTCACAGGCACATGAATAAAACAACCTGAATCTCAGTGTGCCTCACATACATGATACATATATGTATAAAAAGCTTGAAATGTCTACTTTTAAATAAACCCATTTAAATTGAAAACAAATATTCTCTGATTATATAATCCGAGTGAAAGTAAGGAGAGGTACAGTTTTTCCTGTCTCATCCCATTATCGCTAATGTGATCCCACCTCACACTGACTGCTCTGTTCTCATGTTAATAATCTGATTAAAGTTGTAGTATAGTAAAAGTGTGGTAACCATGATTTTTGCAGGTTACCATTTCTTTAATGACAGCTTTACTACAAATACCATAGTATTTATTTATTTAGATTACATTTTGGTACATTTACATAGCTGAATCACAATAAAGTTCACCTGAACTTAAACTGGTTTGATTATAGTAGCCTATTTGTATAATTAGATTAGCCTGCTAGGTTGTCTATGTGTATGTTTTATACTTATACTTTATACTAT